>NC_136273.1:75541826-75600338 GCF_964187855.1 Myxine glutinosa
AGAGACTCACTGGTATACGAATGAATGTATATAGGGATATTAATACTTGTATCTCATATTTGACTTTAATTCGAATTTTTGTTATTAACGTGTGTATTTGTGTTCATTGTCATTGTGTGTGTGTTATTGAATGCGGATGTGTGTCCTTAACGTGTGTATCTGGCCGATTTATTTGTCTGTATGACATATGCAAAGTAGATGGGTTTCGGTGTGAAGTTTTGTAAATTGTCTGCTCGACGTGCGGGAATCCAGGCCGGGAATGTTGATTTTAGCGTCTATCCGAGGGTCCTGGTGATGTTCGTTTGAGTCTGGATTTTCATTTGTTTGGGACAAGAGGTGAATTAATGGTTTGGCGGTTTTATTGTCGGTGTGGTGCGAGCCTGTGGGTCCTGCCGTGCGGCTCCGTGGAATTTGCATTTGGGCTGGAGCCGAGCGAGCCGCGAGTCACGTATGCGCTGTATGGGGGCCCTCGGTTCGGGGCGGTTGTTGTTGTGGTTGCTGTTGGGTGGATTGGTCGGGTGCCGCCACTAATTGGCTGCTGTCTTGGAGTTGTGGCCTTTGTGTTCCATCTTCATGGAGTTTGGAATTTGTTGAATTAAATTCAGAATACGGAATTTGCTCAGAATGCCGGTGATAACCTGCCTACTCTCAAAGGATGTGCCCCGCACGGTGGGAGGACCGTGAATGGTTGACAAAGGGTTCCTTGAATTGCCTGCAGGAATTAGGCAATTAACGATTATATTGTGTATTGGCAACTTGTGTATTGTATGTGTTGATTGTATGAGTATATCCCCGAGGCAGCTCACCTCCAGGAGGATGTTATGTCACGTGGGATGTCATTGATTGCATTTTGGGTTAGAGGTGAGAGCAAGTGCTCCGCATTTCAATTGAAGATCGTCGGAGATGGCTCGGGTTGGCGGGAGTTTGCGGGACTAATCCCCACCAAATGCGTCTGTTATCTAGGGAGGGATGTGCGAAAGGTGTGCACCAGGTAGAGAGGGTGCTGCATGGTAGAGCATGCCTCCCAAGAAAGGCTGTGGGATTTTGGCGGGAGTTCCTGGGCGGATTGTTGGCGGTTATTTGATTCATAGGGCGTTAGCATTTTCCAATATGGAGCGTAAATGATGGTCGTTCATCTGTCCGGATGTGGAGTTCTTGTGACGTTTGTTACCACACCTTTCTTCGTTTGAAGTTTGACCTTTGTTTGACCTTTGTTTTAGATACGCATGGGAATGATTTGGGATGGGAATGAGGTCCGAGTTAATTCGCTAACCTTGGAAGGACGACAGGCTGAGTCAATCCACTGGGTGTTAATTTAACGACATGACAGGGACTTAAATCGGGAAAAGGGAAATATATTGTTGGTTAAAACTGAAAATTGTGTACGTAATTAGTGAACAGAAGAATATCGATTTCTGGAATTTGTTGTTGTCGTTGTGGTTGACGTCTTATTGGGTGTTTCGGGGGACTCAGGAAATATGTGTATGATCGAGCTCTGGGGTTAGTCATGTTAAATGGAGGACATTTGAGAGGGTGCAAGGAAATGCAAGTAGCATGGTTCAAGTCGTGGTGTCAAGAGGGTGTGTGCCCAGGTGTATTGTGGGTTATCATAACTTGCCGATTATGGGGGCACGCACCAAGTAGAGATCGGGCTGCATGGTGGAGCATGCCCCCCCCCCCCCCTCCTTGAGAAGGGCCTTGACGGTGTTGTCCGTAGTGGAGGCCTTGTGTTAAAGTAGGGACGTGTTGCTAGGGATCGGGTGGCTGCATTGAGGGCATGATTGAGGTGTGGCTGGCACCTCGTGTGGTTGGAGGTTGCATTGCGTGGAATGCAGTGAACATGCCCAACTTTTGGCTTTGTGAGGCTCCAGATAGAAGTTGGCATATAGATACTGTGGATTAGACTGTGCCTGTCTGGAGAGGTGATGTCCTTTTTGGGGCTTGTGATACGCCTCTTTTATTTGTCTGTCTGTCTGTCTGATTGTAAGTCTGTGGTACGATGGAGGGCTAATTGAGTGCTCATGTGTCATTGTATTAAACATCGGAATGCACCTTTCGGAGGACCACCAGCTGTTCCATGGAGGTAAGGTGTGAAATATAGCATAAGCTATAGGTCATGGAAATATGGCAGTGTAAGCTCGCCGAGGGAGAGTTACCTGTAGTAGGGGACGTCGCAGATTAGTGGATTCTAATGATGGGGGAGCGCAATAGTATAAGGGGTGACTGGGAAGCGCAAGTCTCAGAAGGGAGTAGTCAGCTTCGATGATGCAGCGTGTGGGAAGGAGGTGATGGAGCAGTGTATGAGTGAGTAATTGTGATTGTGAACAGTGTAAATGCAAGAAGGGATAGACAGGGACACAATGAGCTGCTTGGTGAGCTATTGAGGTGGATTGGATGTTTTATCGTTGTTGTCTTGGGAGTTCAGTTGTTGACATTGGCTGCACAGTGTACATTGTCCGGAGTGCTTTAGTCTGCACAGGGAATGACAATTGGGATGACAAATTGTATTCATTGAGTAAGTTACATGTTTTGTTTTGTGGATCTGGGGACAAGTTAGTTTGTTGGGACCCTGGGGTCTTCTGTGTGTCTATGTGTTTGTCTGTCTGTTACACTGGACTCTTGGATGGGTTTTCATGAGACGAACTTCAGACATAACAACAGTGAGAATCCATTTTGAGTGCATCACAGTGGGTGAGGAAAATTAACCAGACAGTAAGACATATGAGAACTATTTTATTTTCAAAAAATAGACCAGGTTATTTTTATTATTTGTTTATTTGCGAAAATAAATAAATAACAGGGGGAGGTTAATGGTGGTTTGTTGGTGGTAACTCGAGTTGAAACTCTAGCTGAAATAATTTAAATATAGATATTGGGATATTGGGATATGGGGCAACTATTGGGCTTGAGATGGAAACAGGTGTAGGAAACAGGTGAATGGGATGCTAAGGGAGGAATTAGAGAAAATTGGATCGAATTTAAAATCGGATATTGGATAAAATTGGATCCACTTGAAAGAAGTGGATTAGGAAATTGGTGACCAGGTGTTCCAGGTGTTCCCAGGGCGTTCGTGGACCAGGTGTTCCACCAGAAAAAAACCAGGTGTTTGTGGAGCACACCAACCGCTGTTGCGAGGGCAAGACCTCCTGGATCCACGCCATGCACTGTAAGTTGGCTGTACAAGCACCAGACACGACACCACAGCAACCACAGTAACGATGGGCCTAATCATAGGTATGATGCTATTGATCGCCACAGCAGCTAGAGGGAGCTCCGATTACAATAGATGCGAAAACAAAACACGACACCTCACCATAACATGGGGACAAAGAGTATCATTACCATGTTTCGAGCAGAAAGCCCTACACACAGATTGGGTAAGCGTAAGATGGCTAGCACTGTCGGCAGGGCCTGGACGTGTTGGCGTTGTACTACGAAAACAACGAGAGTTCCAGGAGGAGGGTCAAGCTTGCGTCAAGACCTTGGCCCGACCAGGATACAAATGCGGGACCCCTGATTTTAAGCTACAAACACGCACACGCCTAGAGAAAGGCATGACTATGCAGGTCCGGTGCAGCGTCTGGACCCCTGGCATGGCTGGTGGCGAAACTAAATACACACCATGCATCGAATACATACTCACGCCGCACCCCCAGGACAAGGCCCCAGAGAAGGGTGAAAACACATATTGGAAGGTAGCAAGAGAGGTGGCGACAATTCAGAATAGGACCCACTGCTGGTCATGCATGCATTTCCCCCAAGCAGGCACCACAGGAATACACATGATAGTGCTACCTCTGTCCCTTTATGATCTTTGCTCACAACCTATCGATTCCCCATGTTTAGTCACCACGCTGGAAAGAGAAGGGGTGGGCAACAACCAGAGTTGTAATCGGCAATTTAATTATCGCCCTTCAATGATTGCCCAAATAACCTAGGCCCCTTTTCAAACCCCGTTCATTTTGCGGCTAGCCTCCCTCCAAATGGTATTGCGTGTCTCTGCCAGCCGCAGCACTCGCTCCAAATGCCATTAACCACGCGGTCAAGCTGGAGAAGAAGGGGGAGGTGTTATCAGAGCGAGGCGTAGCCCTGTTAAGGGCAGAGTCGGTGAGCCCTCGTGACCAACCAGGGCCAAGGCGAGCTCATCGGTGGGTGTGCCTAAAAGCCCGCGGCTTGATACGCGAGCGCGTCATGTAAGCGCTCGCGTGGGACTACTTACGAAAAAGAGAGAGAGCCAAGGAGAGAGAGAGAGCCAAGGGAAGAGAGAGTGACAGAGCCGGTCTGCAGACAAGAAGTTGAGTGGGAGAGGGAAAGTTGTGTGAGAGTCGGTTCGCTCGCGCCGACAATACCGCGACAATACCAACCGCGCTGCCTGCCGGGTTTCGCTGCGGAACCGGAGCGTGGACCGGAGTGGAGTGTGGACCGGAGTGGAGTGTGAACCGGGGCCAGAGCCAACACTGACCCATCTGCTTGAACCTTCCTTCCTGCCATTCCCCTTTCGTGTAAGTCCGTTTTTTATTGTCCTGGGCGTGTTAATTAAGACTGTGTAAGCTTGCCCTGTGTCCTTTTGCTCTTCTTCTTGTACATGCCCTTCTTTCGTTTCCTCTTTTAATAGTGTAATTAATAATCCATATTTGTTCTTCCTTACCTTTTGCTTTCCTCTATTCGATCGCTTTCGTCTTTTCGCCCCATTGAGTACCTGTGGCACGATTCGGAAATGCTCTAAACGGGTTTCGTCTTTTTGTTAATGGCTTGGGCTGCGGATTGCTAAACCGCTCGGCAATTACCATCATATCCGTGGTTCGAGCGGGAGTTATTTCCCTGCTTTGCGGAGAGATTGGCACGCAGGTATTTGGGACCAACCAATCTTGACCAATCACCCTGGCCAATCTCGACCGCAAAGGAGCATATAATTTCCAGGGCTGGGGGATCGGCCAGTTTGAAAGACATGGGGATTAACCCCCCCTTGGTAAGGGGAGCGCCGACCCCCGGATCCGCAACAATATATATATATATATATATATACATATATATATATATATATATATATATATATATATGTATATATATATATGTATGTATATATATATATATATATATATATATATATATATATATATATATATATATATATATATATCGGGAACTCAGGTAGTCACCAGGGAACTCAGGTATTCACCACAAGGAAAGATTGCCAAGCGTTTATTAATTCACCAAGTTCACAGCTGTGGAGCAGAGCCGGCAATATACAGCACAAACGGACGGCGTGCCACGCCAGCCCTCCTACCGAGTAAGCAGACTCAAGTCCGGTTTATATACGAATACTTAATCAGAAGATCTCCGCTGAAACTGAGCTCGAACAAAGGAAACTGGGCTAATGGTCCTCCCACCGGCATCCCTAAATGGGCTAATTTCCCCCACCGACGTCCGTTCCTGTTGCCTCGGGGGAGTGATGAAAGAATTTGTTATCTCATGGGCCAGATGTCCTTTCAAAACTCCAGGATGACCAAAAGCTGTAATTCATGCGAGGGAGTTTACATTTCGATTTACAAAGGGACCATAAAGTGTGCATGAGGAGTCCCAGGCCTTTAGATTCACCTTTGGGTCCACTTTCAGCGAGCATTCTCAATTTAGACTTAATCCAGGGCAGTAAATTCTGCTTCCACCGTCAAGCATTCCGCCATACGAAATACAATTAATGATTATAATAGTCTTACCAGGGAAAGGTCTGTGTATACAAAACTCATGAATCCCACGTAGAGAGGTTACAGTTCACACCTTGCCTGCATTCCTGGCCGCGGCTCGTAAAACATGTTTCAAAGCGACCGTGAGGTTTTAACAGACTTGCTGCTGGCAAGGAAAGGAAGCGTGCATTCTCATTTGAAGTATAGTGGCGAAGAGAACTTCTCAAATAACTACAAATAACAAGTTTATACTTCAGCTTATAACAGAGGTTTGTAAAACAACAAACTTACTGACCGACATTAACCCTCCTCTTGTCTCGTCGAGACAAGGTATCTCAAGAGACACCGTGCCTCATCGGGCTTTATTGAAAGAGGATTGTGTAATGTAGGTGTCTCCCAAGGGCATACCACGTGCCCATAACACCCCGCCCGTGCACTTGAGGGACGTGTCGTGTTGTGCGTGCTTGGAACCTGAGGGTTCAGAACATGAAGGGTCCATTAACGTTTCGGATCCACAACAAAGGCGTCTGGTCCGGATAAGGATGTGCTCCGCCAGAGGGCCCATCACCTCCCCTGCGGAACTGGCTCCCCCCACCTTTCACAGACGCGGTCCTTGCAGATCTTCGAAGTTAATCAACATTCATGCGCATGAGACCTCGCACGTGCTGCTGTTCTGAGGAATACATAATATTGTCAATATCTTGTGTCACGTGTTCCTGGTCAGGGTACAGAGCATTAAAATCCGAAACATTCGAAGTGAAGAGAGAGACTTCCTTTATGTCAAAGTCTTCCATGGACGCACGATCAGCTTGTGGATCCAGGATATCCATGTCGGGTCCCTTGACTGCCAGACCCAGCGTCGCAATCAGATCCATAGTTGGATCGGATGGAGGTCTGCAGCTGTGAGCTTGTAATACATAAGAGGCATTAGCCAGTTCCCGCAAGGGGTTTACAACAAAATCATCACAATCATCAAACAAATCAACACAGTCTTCTAAAGCGCCGGTCACATCTGCCTCGTCGAAGGGCTCGTTCAGGTCTACGGCCTCTGTGGTCAAGACCATGGTCGTCGTCGGCGGTTTCTTCGTTTTCCATCCTGTAAAGTACGTTCTCACACAGATGAGGACTAAAGATTTCATTAGTGCCCCCAAAATCGCCACCCCGATACCAGGCCTGCCCCCGTCTGGGTTAAACCGCAATGGGATCACGATACCAGGCCAAAGTCGATCCCCTTGGCGCTCGCGATCACAAGAAAAGGTCGTACTGAGACCTGAACCCCGAACAGCTAACAGTCGACGCTGCAGAAGAGCCGCTTGGTGAGGTGTCGGGCCGATGTTGGTCCAGTAAAAGTTCAACCAAAAGGTGACTGGGAATTCACACCTTCGGTTCACCAGACAATGACGCTGACATGAACGATCAGCGGTTCCCAAGCGAAGAACCGCGAGTTCCCAAACGAAATCCACGACACACACGAGAACCAGGCGAAGGGCCGGTGCGAGGCGAAATGGCTGGTGCGAGGTGAAATGGCGGACGGGCCGGTGAAATGGCGGACGCTGGTGGACCAATGTCCACCAGCGTCCGCTCGACACCTCGAAGCAGATAGGCCTTCCTTTTTCGATCTCACTCGATCCACTCGCCTGCCTCTTCTTGTTCTTCCATTTTCTCCCTCACCCATCTCGTTTTCCTTCTGAGACATTATTTTTACCTTTGAAGACAGTTATCTCCATTTCACACTCAAACTGTAACAATAATAGTACATGAAACTAAAAATGCTTCAAGTGGATGACAACCACAAAGACGGAAGTGACGAATCCGTAACACTCCCACCCTCAAGAAAGAAAGTTTGAACATAGTGAAAACTTTCTTTTCATGCAAAAACCCGCTTTAACAAGCAAAAGTAAAACTCACACCCAAACACTACCAATCAACCTATGGCTGACCAACTCACGTGAGCAACAATAACTAATATTCCTCAGAAGAAAGCAACAAAACTTCCAAACAATCTACAGGAATTTTAAAAGTTAGTTCACTCTGGATAAAACATCGGCAACGACATTGTCCCTGCCCTTTACATGCTCAATTTCCAAGTTGAACTCCTGCAAAGACAAACTCCATCTCATCAACCTCTGATTTTTATTTTTCATTTTTTGAATGAAGGTGAAGGGGTTGTGATCAGTGAAGACTTTTATTGGAAAGGTAGTAGTTCCCAGATACACCTCATAATGCTGAAGTGCTAGCAGGAGAGCAAGGGTCTCTTTTTCCACAGTGGCATAATTTGCCTGATGTTTGTTAAACTTTTTCGAATAGTAGCACACCGGGTGATCCACGCCATCATCATCTTCCTGTAATAGAACTGCCCCAGCCCCCACATCACTTGCATCAATGGCCAACTTGAAAGGTTCTTGAAAATCCAGGGCTGCTAGGACAGGAGAGCTCATTAATATCGCTTTGACGTGGGCAAAGGCAGCCTGGCATTTGTCATCCCAAACAAACTTGGTCTCTTTCCTCAGCAAATTCCTTAAAGGGGCTACCACATCAGAAAAATTCCTGCAGAAACGCCGGTACCAACCAGCCATACCCAAGAATCTCATGAGCTCCTTCTTCCCTTTTGGAACTTGGAAGCGATCAATGGCTTCTATCTTGGCTGTCACTGGTTGCACCTGACCCTGACCTACTACATGGCCGAGGAACACCACCTGTGCTTTTACAAACTCACTCTTAAATAAGTTGATGGTCAACCCTGCCTCGGTCAGTTTCTTGAAAAATGCATGAATTTATTTAATATGATCTTCCATGGTCATGGTGTGGCTGATGACATCATCCAGATAAGCCTCCACCCCCTAAAGGTCTGCAATAAACTTATTAATCAGCCGATGAAATGTAGCAGGCCCGTTTTTCAATCCAAAGGGAAGAACCTTGAACTGATACAACCCATTTGGTGTGACTAAAGCCGAGATTTCCTTGCCTCTATCAGTAAGAGGATTCTGCCAATACCCTTTCAGCAAGTCATATTTAGTTACAAATTTAGCTGGTCCTATTCTATCAATACAGACATCAATCCTCGGGATGGGATATGAGTCGGTCTTGGTCACTGCATTAACCAGTTTTAAATCCGTACAACAGCGAAAACTGCCATCGGGTTTTGGAACCAACACACATGGGTAGCTCCATTCACTGCTGCTTGGTTCGATGATGTCATTCTCCAACATATACTGAACCTCCTTCCGAAGATACTCCATCTTCACAGGGTTCATCCGATAGGGGTGTTGCTTCACAGGAGTGGCTTCCCCCACCTCAATATCATGATATACCAAGTCAGTACGACCAGGTACATCTGTGAACAAATGTGCAAACTCAAAAATTAGGCTGGATAGTTGTCCTTATTGTTCCCTCGTCAAATGACGTAATTTCTCGTCTAAATTACTCAACACTTCCGTGTTCGTCAATCTGGGACAAGCCTGGTCATCAATGTTATCAAACTTCACGCCAGCCTCAACCTCTGGATTCTCTTGCACCCCGACTACAGGTACGACAGGTGAGACAGGAACCATTTCTTCCACAGGCTTCCTCTCATAATATTTCTTCAGTCGGTTGACATGACACAGCTGCCGCTTTTTCCGTCGGTCGGGAGTTGTCACCACGTAATCTGTTTCATTAACCCTCCTTTCGATTGCATCGGGACCGAAATACCTCGCCTGTAGTGGCTGTCCTGGAACAGGAAGCAACACTAACACCCGATGCTCAGGACTGAAATTTCTTTTCTGAGATTTCTTGTCATGTCTCACTTTCATTTTATCCTGGGTCACTTTCAAGTTTCCTCTCGCAACTTCACAAGCCTTTGCCAATCTGTGCCTAACCGTTGACACATACTCTACCACTGTTAACTGCGACTCCTCCTGTAGCCACTGTTCTTTCACTAATTTCAATGGTCCTCGCCCTGAGTGTCCAAACACAAGTTCAAAAGGACTGAATCCCAATGACTCCTGAACGGATTCCCTCGTAGCAAACAACAATAAGGGTATTCCTTCATCCCAATCCTTGTCACATTCAAAACAATTCCTTTTTTTTTTTTTTTTTTTTTGTATACAAGAAGATACTCCATCTTCACAGGGTTCAGCTAACTCGTTCACAGAGGCTCGTGAAAGAGCTAACATTAATCACACAAAAAGTCAAACCGACACACAAAACACAAAAAACAAGGGGAGCGGCAGACAAGATGGGGAGAGAGAGGGAAGGACACAAACAACATTTGAGAGCAGGGACATCGAGAGAACTGTGGGAGGCAGAGGGCTTGAGGGGAGGTGGGAGAGGTATAAAACATATGGACACTGAAAGAGTAAGAGTGGGTGGGGGAGGGAGATAGAGCAAGAGTGGGGGGGGGGGAGATAGAGCAAGAGTGGGTGGGGGAGGGAGATAGAGCAAGAGTGGGCGGGGGAGGGAGATAGAGCAAGAGTGGGTGGGGGGGGGGAGATAGAGCAAGAGTGGGTAGGGGAGGGAGATAGAGCAAGAGTGGGTGGGGGAGGGAGATAGAGCAAGAGTGGAGGGGGAGATAGAGCAAGATTGGAGGGGGGAGATAGAGCAAGAGCGGGGGGGGGGGGGAGACAGAGCAAGATTGGAGGGGGGAGATAGAGCAAGAGTGAAGGGGGGAGATAGAGCAAGAGCGGGGGGGAGACAGAGCAAGAGTGAAGGGGGGGGGGAGACAGAGCAACATTGGAGGGGGGAGATAGAGCAAGAGCGGGGGGGGGGGGAGACAGAGCAAGCTTGGAGGGGGGAGATAGAGCAAGAGCAGGGGGGAGACAAAGCAAGATTGGAGGGGGGGGGAGACACAGCAAGATTGGCACAGACACAGCAAGATTCTAATCATATTCTTCAATGTCTGGTGAAACCTTTCCAAGGTCCCTTGGCTCTCGGGATGGTAAGTACTTGATCTTACTTGCTCCACTCCCAACAGGTGTACCACTTGCTGAAAAAGCGTTGACATGAAATTGGAACCCTGATCAGGCTGGATGACCTTAAGTAGGCCAACCAAAGTGAAAAATTTAATCAAGGCCTTCGTAATAACTGCCGCAGTAATTTTCCTAAGAGGCACCGCTTCTGGGAACCTCGTGGAAGCACACATGATGGTCAGCAAATACTGATGTCCAGCCTTAGTTTTAGGTAAAGGGCCTACACAGTCAATAATGACTCGGCTGAATGGCTCTTCAAAAGCTGGAATTGGTTTTAAAGGTGCGCATGGGACTTTCTGATTAGGTTTTCCCACCAGCTGGCAAGAGTGGCAAGATTTACAGAACTCCACCACATCACGTCGCAATCCTGGCCAGAAAAAATGTACCAATATTCTGTCACATGTCTTGTTCACTCCAAGGTGCCCGGCCAAAGGTGTTTCATGTGCCAAACTCAATATCTCCTTCCGGTACGGCTGTGGCACCACAATTTGGTAATGAACTTTCCACTCATCATTTGCTGGCACCTCTGGTGGTCTCCATTTTCTCATGAGTATTTCCCCTTTCATGAAGTAACCAACAGGTATCTTCATAGCCTCTTCTGCTGTAATGGCTTTACCAATCAAACTCTGGAACTCCGAATCTCTGTGTTGTTCTTCAACAAGTCTCTTTCGGACAAGCACCGTCTGTTCAGCCTCGTTCCCAGATGTCTCCAATGGACACTCCATTTTCTCTTTTGGTCCAGATGCCACCTTTTCCTTAGGTTCCTTGATGTCACTCCCTTTCCTATTATCTCTTCCCGACTTTTCCTCCACTATCTCTATGGAACCCAAATCCACATCACCTTCCTTCTCCTTCTCTTCAGAGCACTTCCTACCCATAGCACGAGTCACTGCACAGGATGGAAAAATACCCGGAATCTCCTGCTCTAACTGTGCTGTGTTATTTTCCATACTGGGCTTTTCAACCAACATCGGATTACCAGAAACTCGACCACCGGCCAAATCATTCCCGATAATAAAATTAATTACCTCTACAGGAAGAGTGGCTTGTAACCCCACAGTGACCGGTCCTGACACCAACTCAGACTTTAAATGGATGACATGAAGAGGAGCTTTAACATAGCCACCCACCCCCTGCAAGAGAACACTAACCCCCGTTGCCGTCTTCTCCGACAATGGCAAAATGCCCTCAAGCATCAAAGATTGATGTGCTCCTGTGTCCCTCAATACCCTAAGAGGTCTCTGGTTAGTTAAGTCCCCATCCAGTGACACAAACCCCTCGGAAATAAAAGGTTTGTAACCCTCTTGGACAAGGTCATTCTGTGATGCCATAACTTTGGCACGGGAACCTTCACAAGGCACTGTCCTCCAAGGACGATTTCTTGCATTGGCCAACGCATTCGGAGTTGCACTAGCCTGACTCCGATCCTGATTTTTTCCTTTTCATGGCGTAACATTGGAACATCAAATGCCCAGGTTTCTTGCAAAAAGCGCAAGTAGGCCCGGAGGAAAAACCCATGGTCTGCCTCGGGCCCCCCGAAAGATAGGTATGCCTTGGAACTGCAGTCTTCTGATCCCTAAAAGTCGTGGTATCAGATTTGTCCCCATAGACCTCTCTAGGCCGCCTCCATGAAAATTTGTTCTCCGAACCTGATTTACCGTAACTCCCCTGGCTAACTCTAGGTGGGAAGTTAGGTTTGTGGAACCCCATCCGGTGTGTCAAGGCATAGTCATCTGCCACTGTTGCTGCCTCATACAACTCCGGTACCTTTTTTCATCCAGATGCACTTTAATGTCCACGTGGACACACTGTTTGAATTCCTCCACCAAGATCAATTGTCGTAAACGGTTGAAGTCTTTCCCAATCTCCTTCGAGTCACACCACCGATCAAACATGGTTTCCTTCATTCTGGCAAACTCTACATGGGTCTCACTCTCCCTCTTCCTGGCATTCCTAAATTTTTGGCAGTAAGCTTCAGGGACCAATTCATAGGCTTTGAGAATGGCTTTCTTCACTATCTCATAATCTGCACATTGGTCAATCGGTAAAGCCGAATAGATATCTTGAGCTTTACCCACCAGAACACTTTGTACTAACATAGTCCATCATGCCACAGGCCATTTTAACATTTGAGCCACCTTCTCAAAGTGTAGAAAGAACTTGGCGACCTCCTTTTCATTAAAGGGTGAAACCAGCCTCACATGCCGACCAACATCCCAAGAGTTCTGACTGGTTGTCGAACTAGCCGGCATGGATACTATTTCTCTCCGTTCCCCCAGTAATTCAAGCTCCTTGAGTTTAAGTTCCCTCTGATACTCCATGTCCCGTTCCTTTAACTCCCTTTCGGCTCTCCTTTCCTCTGCTCTTTCCTCTGCTCTTCTCTCCTCGAGTTCTCGATTCCTGTTCTGCTCTTTCCTTTTCTACTTTCCATTCCAACTCTTTTAATCTTTCCTGGCTCTGCAGTTGCATCTCCATTTTCCGGAGCTCCATATTTCCTTTTTCCTCTGGTAACCAATCCAAGGCTACCTCTTCCCATGTTCCTTGTCCCACTAGAGATTCTACCACCAATGTCTGAATCTCTGCTTTCTTCATACTAACTCGGACCTCCAAGTTATAATATTTGGCCAATATCATAAGTTCCGATCTTTTTAACGCCTGGAATTGTGCCTCGTTCGGGGTCGTTGCAAACTTTTCTACTTCAAACACCATTGTGACTATTAGTTAGCACCTGTTAACCTTCACACAAAAAATTCCAAATTTTCAGAAATATAAATTTGGGAATGTTAAAAAAATCCAAATTTAGGAATTTTGGGAATGTTAGGGAATTCGATCCCGGGCGAGCCCCCAATTTCTGTTACGTGCTCCTCCCCAAACCCCGGCCACGGTGTACCTCCGAGCCCCGAAAGGAAGATGTGCTATTATGTGTGCCAATGACCAATGGTGAAACCGCACCAATCAGTTGTTACAAAAACCAAGTATTGTATTAAAACCACACAATAATAACAAGTAACGCACGTACAAGAAAACCTCACTTGCACAGCAAACACCATATAAAATCTATGATGGTACCACCAATTTCCTGAATCAATAACTCACGGTATTCCCACGTGAGCAATCGGTAACATCCCCCAAAGTCACTGTGTCGCGATACCAGGCCAAAGTCGATCCCATTGGCTCTCGCGATCACAAGAAAAGGTCGTACTGAGACCTGAACCCAGAACGGCTAACAGTCAACACTGCAGACGAGCCGCTTGGTGAGGTGTCGGGCCGACGTCGGTCCGGTAAAAGTTCACCCAAAAGGCGACTGGGAATTCACACCTTCGGTTCACCAGACAATGATGCTGACATGAATGGTCAGCGGTTCCCAAGCGGAGAACCGCGAAGAACCGCGAGTTCCGAAGCGAAATCCATGACACACACGAGAACCAGGCGAATGGCTGGTGCGAGGCGAAATGGCTGGTGCGAGGTGAAATGGCGGACGGGCCGGTAATGGAGGCGTACCTGCTCTCCAGCGATGATTCACTTTCGGAACCAAAAGCAAAACCCGTCACGCACGTTTATTCGCCACAGCAACAACGACACTGTCACAGGAATCCCTTTCCTGGGGAAACCAATATCCGCTAGTGACCAATGTCCACAAGCGTCCGCTCAGCACCTCGAAGCAGATAGGCCTTCCTTTTTCGATCTCACTCGATCCGCTCGCCCGCCTCTTCTTCTTCTTCCGTTTTCGCCCTCACCCATCTCGTTTTCCTTCTGAGACATTATTTTTACCTTTGAAGACAGTTATCTCCATGTCATACTCAAACTGTAACAATAATAGCACATGAAACTAAAAATGCTTCAAGTGGATGACAACCACAAAGACGGAAGTGACGAAGCCGTAACATCGGGGAGCAAAAAATGGTTTCACAAGCCCCAAGCTTGACACATTTATAAAAACCCATCTTTCACCAGCGATGCTTAAAGCCGCTGGACATACGCAAAAAAACATCTCCGAGCCGCAAGCAGGACCTGCTCCTGTGTTCGCTGTCGTGTGTTTCGCGTTTTCATGGCTTTTGCGGGATATCCGGTCATTCACAATGTGCACAGCTTCACGTGATATGTGATATTCCGCCGTTCAGAGGTAAACATTGCTTCGCGGGATATCCCACCAGCTGCATGTCATCCCTGCGAGTTACTGTACACGTGACCTGTCAAGGCTGCCATAACTCAGCACCAGAGGATCGAGTAAAAACCTGAACCCGAACAGTATTTGCTCGAGTACCGAGATAGCATGGTTTCCATGGAGACTGCCCTGTTTTTAAGCGGTGCCGAGCACTGCGTTCCGTTGGAGTGCTTACTTGAACGTTTTGAATTAAACGAGCCGCTTGGCAAGCGATAGCAAGCCGCTTGAAAGCGGAACACACGACCTCTGCACTCTCAATACTGTCCTTCATATTTTTATTTACTGCTTGTGAAGCTACGGAATTATTGATCAACATTCGCACGAGTGAAACTACAGATTTCCTTGCAGATTGAAAGGGAAAAAAGTTTAAACAAGTTAAAGAATCAATTTTAAAACCTTAAGATAACGAAGGATGAAACCTTCAAAGTTACCGTTTATTTTACTGCAGGTAAAATGTAAACTTTAGTGCATGTTCATCATAATTTAAACCGTAACTTAATAAGTTTACTTACTTACTTTATAAATGTTTAACATACTTTGAATTTTCTTTCCATTCACTCTGTTTGGGACTTTAATGCATTATGCGTACACGTTGCCATGGCTACGTCCACGAGTCTTACGTCACAAAAAAGAATCCGATTGACAGTTGGTGGAACTCGGTGGAATAAAGAAAGCGCATCTTCTGGTCCTGATTAATCGATATTCTTTTATCGATACACGATGGGAAATTACCAACCACAGCCGAGTGTTTACATCATCAAGAGACGCCTCGTGAGGAGACGCAAGATGGCGATCAGGATCGTGAGTCAACTGATGAAGCACCCAACGTAAGAAACCTCTTTGGGTGCTTGTACAGTTATCACTCGTTGGTTATTATCACGTACTGAGGAAGCTGCATCAGGTACAGGGGAATCTGCATCACGTACAACTACAGGGGAATCTGCATCACGTACAGGGGAACCAGTATCAGGTATAGTGGAACCTGTATCGGAAGTGGAACACGTACAGCGGAACAACCAAGGCCCACAAAATGAGAAATATCCTGATGATTCAAAAGATGCGACATACCTGGGAGATGACCCAGCACACGAGTTCGACCCTCATGACCCAGCACACGAGTTCGACCCTCATGACCCAGAACACGAGTTCGACCCTCATGACCCAGCACACGAGTTCGACCCTCATGACCCAGAACACGAGTTCGACCCTCATGACCCAGCACACGAGTTCGACCCTCATGACCCAGCACACGAGTTCGACCCTCATGACCCAGCACACGAGTTCGACCATCATGACCCAGCACACGAGTTCGACCATCATGACCCAGCACACGAGTTCTACCTTGAAGACCCTTGGATATTCTGTTCGATGGTGATTGATGCGAGGCAAGTTTAGTTGATTGAAAAGTAATTAAATGAAATATTATATCATTTAATATTATATAAGTCACATGTTTATTTATTTAATTTCAGCAATACCAAGAAAGTGATGGGAATATACGGGAATTCTTTCCTTCTTCCTTTCTACTTCTTTAAATTAAAAAGAACTTCAAACTTCATTTTTAAGACAGAACTGGCAGAAAATTTAAAAATATTGAAGTTTACAAAAGAAAGAAAAAAATGATAAAATTTAATGAAGGGTATTCATGTGGGTTTGGATGTTGGGGCTCAGGTTTGGATTGGGGGGCTGGTTTATAGTTGGGTTTTGATGTGGGGGTTGAGGGTTTTGATGTGAGTGTTGAAGTTGGGTTTGTATGTGGGGATTGGGGATTTTGGTGTGACAGTTTGTGGTTTTGATTAGGGGTTGGGGGTGTGGGTTTTGATGTATGAGTTGGGGATGTAGTTGTGAAGGTCAACGCCTTAATTGATTCCTCCTGTTATATAATTCCGAGCTTGGCCCTCGAGTGCTCACAGCAATTATACAACAGAGAAGTGTGAAGCGCCAATCTATTGCCTTTCAAGGATACATCTGTTGAGGTCTTGGTTGTCATGGCTGCATCCCTGGCCCTCACATTGGAACTTATGTCCCTGACCCTCACATCGTGGCCCAGACCCTCCCACCAAAAGCCTTGGTCCTCTCTTTCGGACCCAGCCCTGGTGCCCACATCAGTGCTGCTAGCCCTCACATTGGGGGCACAGACTCAGCTTCAGCGCAGGAGATTCCAATGATCTTGAAGGCGTTGGGTTCCACGGAATCAAGCTGAGCAAGATGTGAGGCAGGCAGCCAGCCCAAAGGTGAGAGCAGTGCACCAGCAAGCTTCGGAGGAAGTCCTTGTCGGTGGAAAGGGGTTCAGATGAATCAATTAAGAACTTTGTACCAAGTAGGATGTCCAGTCGTCCCCTGGCTTTGGAGACCAACTTTGAAGTGTGGTTTTCCCAAAAAAGATCATGGCTGAGAGTGAGACTCTGGAGTTTGAATGACATGACAAAACTTTCTCAAGAGGATTGTGATAGTAGTTAGGAGGGTTTGCCAGATGTTCCTTTTGGAGAGGGACAGTAAGAGTGTGGGATTTGTCAGTATTTAAATAAATATTCCAAATGTTTGACCAAGTCGTGATTTTTTTCAACCTTTGAAGAGAGGAATGAGGCTGCAGCTGCAGAATGAGGGATGTCACGACAGCAGGTGGAGTCATCAGCAAATAGATATAGAGGATTTTCCAGATAGTCAGATAGATCATTGATGAAGATTAGGATTTAGACTGGGCCCAGAACACTGCCTTAGGGCACTCCAGCCTTTACAAGGAGAGGACATCAAAGGGTTCCATTGATTGTCACACGTCGGCCATGAGAGTGGAGAAAGTCAGTCAGCCATGTGTGGAGTTGTCCTTAGATGCCATAGGTGGACCGTTTGGAGAGGAAAGTGGGAAACCAGACTGCATCAAAAGCATGAGATATGTCCAGAGAGACAGTTCTGATCTCATGTCTGACATTGAGGGCTTCCATGCATTGTTGGGAGAATAGAAGCAGCATGTCCAACGTGAAGTGACCTGGTGTCAAACCAAATTGGTGATCTGTGATGAGGTTGTCAGAGAAAAGGAAAGATTTAATATCAACTGCGGTGATGTAATCCATGACCTTGCTGACGATTGGGAGTAGGCCGATGGGTCTGTAGTTGAGCTGATCAGTTTTTGATCCATTTTTCTCTGTAGTGTAGTGATGTTGGTGGATTTCAAAGCAGATGGAAAATGACCTCGGGCAATTGACAGGGAGAAAGGGCAGAGAGAGGATGTGCAAGAGCATCAGAACAGGATTTTCGGACACATGAGCTTATGCCGTTCAGTCCAGTGGCGGAGTTAGAGTCGAGGGTTGAAATAACCTTCTCTGACTTTTCAGGAGCAAAATACACAGAGTTCAGAGGCAGTTGGGTAAAACAGAACAATGGATGACGAGAGTGAGGAGTTAGGGACACAAGATTTGGAAGCAGAGTCAGCTGTGGTACCATTTGAAGTAAGGGAAGCGATGGAAGGGGAGCATACTCCAGAGACAGACTTAACAAGGCACCACAAGGTTTTAGAGGAGGGATGCAAGTTTGAAAGTTCATTCTTGAGGTTGAAAATGTGTTGTGTTCTGCTTTGGAGCGGACAGACACTTTTTGCGGACTTTTTGGAATGCACTGAGATTGCCTTCGGTCGGATTTGCCTTCTAGGAAGAGAAGGCAATTTGTTTAAGAGCAACTGCCTCACTACAGGATTCAGTGTACCTTGGGCGGGAACAAGGGTGGGATAATTGGAGATAAGATGGGATGAATATGTGCATGAGAGAGCAGGGTTCCCAGGCTGAGTGGTTTCCCAGAGTGGAAGAATTCCTAGGCTGAGTTGATATCAGGTGAAGCAGATATGGGAGACCATTCCTGAAGAAAAATGGCTGCTTACAGTTCCGGCCAATCTGCTTGAGAAAAATGGCAGATTCACCGGCATTGAGGCAGCTCTCTGAGAATAGCCAGAGCGATGTTGACTTTCACGAGCATATGATCAGATGAACCAATTGGAGCAGAGGAAGAGCAGGAGAAATTTGCAGAAAAGTTTATCATTACCAAGTCCAGGAGAGAGGATTTGCCATTGGGAGAAATCTTGGTTGGAAAGTTTACAGATTGAGTTAGTCCCATGGAGTCACAGAAGTCCTTTGCTGAAGTGCCATGGCTGGTGTGAGAGGTACCAACACCCAGCCAAGTTGCATGGTGACAATTGAAATCTCCACCAATGTGGAAGAGAGAGTTGGTATGAGTGGTTAAAAGTTTGCCCTTGTTGTCTGAGAGTGATGTAGATGGAGTCGTCACTGTTGGGAGGAAGGTGCAACGCACAAATGACCAAGAGGTGCGAGCAGAGGGGAAGTCACAGCCAGAGGTACTCCTGGGGTTTGGGATGTGCAAGGTCAGTACAAAAGGTAGTGGGAATTTTATTTATTTTCTGCATTTGCAGAGCCTGATTTGTACCTGTAATATCCTTGTATTAAATGAATGAATGAAATTAATGAATACTTTGTTCTTTTCTTTCACAGCAATTTGCATCAGAAAAACAAGCTGAAACGCTCTTTTTACCAAAATGAAAGGTGAAATAATCGATCAGTTTGAAGGCTTTCTGAACAACCAAGACCCACAAAATGAGGAATACCTTGATGACTCACAATGTGCGACCTACCTGAGAGACTCGGGGAAACGTGTTCGACGCTGACGACCCAGCATACAAGTTCTACCTTGATGACACAGCAGAAGAGTTCTACCCTGCTGACCCAGCATACGAGTTCTACCTGATGCCCCTGCACGCAAGTTATACCTTGGAGACCCTTGGATTTTTTGATGGATGGTGATTGAATCGAGGTAAGTTCAATTGATTGAAAATGGAATAAACAAGTCCAGATCCATTCAAAATACACCGCCCCCATGCCAAATAAATAAATAACATCCCTTCCAGGGCACCGCATTGCCGCCGTGCTGCACATAGAGACGGTATTGGGAGGGAGAGGTATACAATATAATTGATTAATTGCGTAATTAAAATAAATAAATATTAAACGAAAAATAATTAATTTCTTAATCAATTGGCTAATAGCATACCTCAACCACCAGTGTTTCATCTGAATCTGTAACTTTTTGAAAATTACTGAAATAATTAATTAAGCAATAAAATAAAATAATTAATTTCTTCATCAAAGAATAATGAATTGATCAAATGACTAATCAGTAAATAATTAATCGATTCATTGATCAATCAATAAATCAAAAATTATCCTTTATAGCCACATCACTGTCGTGTCCAAATATCAGGTTCTTACTTCAAAAGGTGCCTGAGATATCGCCCAGATGATAAAGAAAATAAATAGGTACTTAATAAATCGATAACAGTCAAGTAATTAATACATTAATTGATTAATCGAAAAATACATTTTTTGCAAAAGCATGTGCTCACTATTGTGCCCAAATGTCAGCTTACCAGCTCATGTAGTGCCTGAGATATCACCCGGACAAACAAACAAACAAAAACCGGACAAACAAACAAACAAACAAATGAAAAATCGGCCAGAGACCGAGGACCTGCCGGAATGTACTTTTTTATTGGCCATTTTGGACAAATATGGCGGCCGAACCACGTGACCGATGACGTCATCATTATTTGTTTTCTAAACTAATTTATTCCTTGATGATGCTCAAGAAATTTCATCTTGATCGGATGAAGTTTTGTACTTGTTGAATTATGACGACATAATGGAGGCACCTATGACATCATCATTAACATATTTTATTCCCCACGGAGAGTTCTTTACAATGAGCCATGTCTCAATTTTTTCTATTCAGCACTTTCAGAGATATAGACGTACAAAGTTTTTCCATTTTTCCAAGATGGCGGCCGAACCACGTGACAGATGACGTCATCATTATTATTTTTTTCTCCACCAGTTTATGCCAACATGGCGCTCAAGAAATTGCATCTTGATTGGATGAAGTTATGTCGAATTATCAAATTATGACGTCATAATGGAAGCCTTGGGCCGAGAGAGTTAAAAATTTGGCACAGTCTATTCCAGGGCAAGACAAATATGTGTGTAAAGTTTGGCGATTCTATGTGCAATGGTGTAGACGTAGTGCTGCGCACAGACAGACAGACAGCAGATGAAAAATCGTTCAGAGACCGAGGACTTGCCGGAATATACTTTTTTATCGGCCATTTTGGACAAATATGGTGGCCGAACCACATGACCGATGACGTCATCATTATTTGTTTACTATCATCCATTTTGTCATCATTATCTAAACTAATTTATTCCGAGATTATGCTCAAGAAATTTCATCTTGATCGGATGAAGTTTTGTACTTGTCGAATTATGACGTCATAATGGACGCACCTATGACATCATTATTAACATATTTTGTTCCCCATGGAGAGTTCTTTACAATGAGCAATGTCTCAATTTTTTCTATTCAGCACTTTCGGAGATATAGAGGTGCAAATTTTTTCGGTTTTTCCAAGATGGCGGCCAAACCACGTGACCGATGACGTCATCAATTGGGCACAGTCTATTCCAGGGCAAGACAAATATGTATGTAAAGTTTGGTGATTCTACGTGCAACGGTGTAGCTGTGGTGCTGCGCACAGGCAGACAAACAGACAGATGAAAAATCGGTCAAAGACCGAGGACTTGCCGGAATTTACTTTTTTATCGGCCATTTAGGACAAATATGGCGGCCGAACCACGTGACCGATGATGTCATCATGAACATATTTTATTCCCCATGGAGAGTTCTTTACAATGAGCCATGTCTCAATTTTTTATATTGAGCATTTTTGGAGATATGGAGGTGCAAAATTTTTCGGTTTTTCCAAGATGGCGGCCGAACCACGTGACATATGACGTCATCATTAACATATTTTATTCCCCATGGAGTTCTTTATAATGAGCCATGTCTGATTTTTTCCTGTTCAGCACTTTTGGAGATATAGTGGTGCAAAGTTTTGCCGTTTTTCCAAGATGGCGGCCGACCACGTGACGGATGACGTCATCATTAACATATTTTATTTCCCATGGAGAGTTCTTTACAATGAGCCATGTCTCAATTGTTTCTGTTCAGCACTTTTGGAGATATCGTGGTGCAAAGTTTTTCCGTTTTTCCAAGATGGCGACCGAACCACGTGACTGATGACGTCAACATTTACATATTTTATTCCCCATGGAGAGTTCTTTGCAATGAGCCATGTCTCAATTTTTTCTGTTCAGTACTTTCGGAGATATAGAAGTGCAAAATTTTTCGGTTTTTCCAAGATGGCGGCCGAACCACGTCACCGATGACGTCATCAATTGGGCACAGTCTATTCCAGGGCAAGACCAATATGTGTGCAAAGTTTGGCGATTCTACGTGCAACGGTGTAGACGCAGTGCTGCAAACAGACAGACAAACAGACAGACAGACAGACAGACAGACAAACAGACAAACGAACAGATCAACATATTTGCCGGAAAAAATTTTCCGGCAAGTAACAAACCAACCGATCAACATACAGGGTGTCTCAAAATAGATGGAACCCATTAACATGATAATAATTTATTACTCAGACAAGAAACTCCAAAAAAGATTACATTTCCTGGAAGCTGATATGATAACAATTAAAAAACTGAAGATTTGAGGTCTCTAGCTCAAAGGATACATTTATTAGAGCACATGTTCCAAATGACCGCCTTTGCGCCTTAGACACACTTGAAGCCGACGAGCGAAGTTGTCAATCACTCTGACACACTCTTCCTTCCTGATGGCACGAATCTTCTGGGTGATGGCCACTTTCAGTTCAGAAATGGATTGAGGACGATTCTCATACACGTGGTCGTTCAAGAACCCCCAGAGATAAAAAAAAATCTGGGGGGTTCAGATCGGGTGAATGCGGAGACCACTCGGGTTCGCGGCGCCTGCTGATCAGCCGATCAGGGAATCGGTGGTCCAGCCACTCCATCGTGATGTTGGCTGTATGTGGAGTTGTTGCCCCATCTTGTTGGAACCATTGCACATCTCGATTCACGCCACGACGTCTCCCAAGTCCCCTCCAGAACTCGTTGAGCACCACAATGTAACGCTCCTTTGTGACAGTGACTGCCTCCTCGTCTGCGTCTTCAAACCAAAACGGGCCGATTATGCCATGTTTTGAGATGGCCACCCAGGCCGTGCATTTCACAGAGTGCAGCACCTCGTCTGGGGCTTGTGCGCCCCAGAACACATTGTTCTTGCTATTGACATGCCCACAGAGCAAGAAGTGTGCTTCGTCGCTGAACCAAACATCATCAAGAAAGTCAGGATCCTCTTCGATCTTGTTCTCGAACCACCGGCACATCACAACACGTTTTGCCATGTCAGCTGGTGTGAGTTTATGCTTGATCTGGATCTTGTATGGGTACAGCTGAAGATCCTTGATCAAGATTCTTTGCACTGACGCACGTGAAAGACCCAGCTCTTGGCTACGTCTTCGGATGGACTTTTTCGGGCTCCTTCCGACAGAATGTCTCACCGCATTCACATTGTCAGGAGATCTTGCAGTCAGCTTCCTGCCAGAACTGGGTGTTTCTGCCTTCTTGTTGAGGTTGTTTACTGATCCAGGGGCTTGAAATTTGTGTGCCCAACGATAAATTTGGTTTTTCTGGAGATAGTTGTTGAAGTTGAACTTCGTGCGAAATTTTGCTTGCACCATTTTGAATGATTTCGTCTCCAAATAGGGTAGTGACGCAAAATATTTTTTCCTCCTTTGTCCAAGGCATTTTGTTTGATAATTATTAGTTGTTATGGTCTCCTCTCTTCAAATCTGAAAAAAAACGAACAAGAACATTAATATTGGCAGAATTATTAGCAGTGACATGGGTTCCATGTATTTTGAGACACCCGTTACTTGCCGGAATCTTTTCTGGCAAGTAACAAACGGAGTGAAAATTGAGGACTCCCTTTCAGCGCACGTCATCGTTGGGCCCCTTGACCCTTCAGTGCATGGTAATGACGTCATGCAGTGCTTGGAGATGGAATAAGAAAGGAGCGGTGTACAATAAAATGTTATTTTATTTTGATATTAAATAAGTAATATGTGTACTTTTTGTTTTTCAGCAATATCAAGAAAGTGATAGGAAGAAATGGGAATTCTTACCCTCTCCCTTTCTACTTCTTCTTCAAACTTAAAAGAACTGAAACTTCTTTTTCAACACAGAACTGGAAGAAAAGAAAAAAATATTGAATTTTTAAAAAGAGAAAAAAATGATAAAATTGATGGAAGGGTATTTATGTGGGCTTGGATGTTGGGATCCGGGTTCGGATTGGAAGTGGGTGGGCTTATTGTTGGAGTTTTTCATGTGGGGGTTGGGATGTGGGATTTGTTGTCAGGGTTGGGGTTTTTGATGTGGGGGTTGAGGGTTTTGATGTGAGTGTTGAAGTTGGGTTTGTGTGTGGCGATTGGGGATTTTGGTGTGAGAGTTTATGGTTTTGATGTCGGGTTTGTGGTGTTGGTTTTGATGTATGGGTTGGGGATGGAGTTATGATGGTCAATACCTTAATAGATTCCTCCTGTTATATAATTCCGAGCTTGGCCCTCGAGTGCTCACAGCAATTATACAACAGAGAAGTGTGAAGCGCCAATCTATTGCCTTTCAAGGATACATCTGTTGAGGTCTTGGTTGTCATGGCTCCATCCCTGGCCCTCACAATGGAACTTATGTCCCTGGTCCTCACATCGGGGCCCCAGACCCACCCATCAAAAGCCTTGGCCCTCGCTTTCGGACCCAGCTCTGGTGCTCACATTGGGACCGCTTACCCTCACATTGGGGGCCCTAATCTCACATTGGGGGCCCTAACCCTCACATTGGGGGCCCTAACCCTCACATTGGGGTTCATAATGGCCCTCACCCTCACATTCGGGTTCATATTGGCCCTCATCCTCCGATTGGTGTTTGTCTCCATGGCCCTTGCCTTGGGCCCCAGCCCTGACACTCACTAACCCAAATGGATTTTTTTTGATGTTCCTGCGAATAAATTGAACCTAAAATCTCTTCCCCTTTCAAATCCTATAGTTTAGAAGTCCAAGGAACTGTGTTTGAAATATTAACCATTTTAAAAAGCTCATTAGTCCATCGTGTGGGATAACCTTTCTCAAAATGTGATTTCCACTTGTGCGTTCTCACAATATAAACAAATTTTATTGAGGTTTTCTCGAGTTATTCTCTTTTTCATATTCTAATTGTGTAAATGTTTCTGATGGTTTTGATTTTGTTGAGGAATGCAGTGTAGCTTGGGGCAGCACAATCATGCACACTTCGGGAAACCCAGACAGTTATTTCAAGAGTTTGTGTGAAGATAGACCTTTTCCCATCATCTCGGGCTGCGGGTCCAAGGAAATGTGTTGTTAGAATGATCTATGTATTCTCGTGTCTCTTTCTCTCAATCCCCCATCGGTCTGCTTGACCAAACCTCAATTCACAAGACCTCAATTCGTCAACTCCTTCTTCACCCCATTGCATTGGTCTTTCCTTCAACCCGATTGCTGGAAGCGATTGGATTTTTTTCTCATCCTTTCATCCAACTCTACATTCAATCCACAAGTTATTTTATTTCCTCACATTCAATCCATCTGTTTGTCTGGTTCTCACCATTTGGACCCCTCATTATTTTATAATTCCCAATTATCAATCTCTTCGTCTGTCCATCCTGTACTTATTCAGATTTCACATCACCCCCAACCGCCATAAAAACCTGTATGGGTGAACGAGTCCCATGTTATAACCAATTAATCCTCTGGGCCTTTCAAACTGCCATCCCACATTCTTCCTTCCCTGCACCTCAACATTCACCACACGGACAAGGCTTCTCAAATGCGTAAAGTACAGTGACGTCACAAAGTCCCCTGGTGCACCTCACAGCTCCACCACGCTTACACCACACGCTTCCGACACTGCATCGACACTCCACCGCCCTTCCTCACCAGCCTTAACCTTAAACTTCCCCTCTCCCCATCACTTACATTCTCTGGCCTGAAACAACCCCGCCTGGTTGTGTGAAGTAAGCGAGGAGTCGTCCCCACATTCCAAACTGCCTCTTTCATTCTGCTCACACTTCTTCTTCACGGAATGAATGATGGTGCCATGTCCTGTGTGTGTCGATCAGACTGCCGAAGAATACGTGCTCCTGATAAGTCTGCTCTTTTGTGTTTGTTGACTTTGCTTGCTTTTGCTGTAAATACATCCCCTTTGCTCTTTGATTTTGCTTTGTGAATAAAGGCTTGTGAATAATGTGCTTGATAATTGCCTGCTTGTGTGTGTGTAAATAAATAATTGTTACATTTCCCAATCTGCCTCATTCTTGTGTTTTCATTCAATGATCCGACATAGTGTGTACGTATTAGATAGACGGGAGCTTTGCCCCACTGTTTTGCTTCGGTCGTGGTTAGCCAGCATTCATTCACGGTTCACTCGGCCGTAGTTGTATTCAGAAGATGGGTGAACGCAGAGGGCTGGGCCATAGTTGAGGTCTTTTGGTCACCAACAGGTAACACGGCATAGAAGGTGAGAGGACATTGTTAGACCTAATTATCCCAACCATCGTCGGCCTTCCTTATTTTAAACTTTTCGATTATTGGTTTTGGTACAGTCATGTGAAAAAGTAAGTACGCCCCATGGAAAGTTTTGACCTTTTCAACATATTTCAACATACAGCTATTTGATCTTCATTTCAACAATATTGAGAGATAAAGGTGATATAATACAACAAATATCATGAAACATTTACATTTTGTCGTCCATTGTATCATTTAAATAAACATAAATGCAAATTTCGCATGTGGAAAAAGTATGTACACCCCATGAAATGTTTTTAAAATCTTTTTAACATATGTGGACATATCAATATTTGATCTTCATTTAAACAGTATCTATAGATAAAGGTGATCTAATTGAACAAAAAACAATGAAATATTGACTTTGCAATAATTTATTCAACAAAAAATGTTGCAGAGCATGCACAATTGCATGCACAGCTCGTTTCAAATCCCCCCACAACATCTCGATGGGATTTAGATCCGGGCTTTGACTTGGCCATTCCAGAACCCTCCATTTCTTTCTTTTCAGCCATTCCTTGATGGATTTACTGGTATGTTTAGGGTCATTGTCATGTTGCAAGGGCCACCTTCGGTTGAGCTTCAACTTTTCGACAGATGGCCTCACATTATCCTCAAGCACCCTCTGGTACAATGAAGAATTCATAGTGGATTCGATGATGGTGAGCTGCCCAGGCCCTGATGCAGCAAAGCTGCCCCAAACCATAATATTTCCACCACCATGCTTTACAGTTGATATCAGGTTCTTGTGGTCAAATGCTGTCTTTGGTTTTCGCCAAACATGTCTTCTGGTACTGTGGCCAAATAGCTCTACCTTTGACTCATCTGTCCAGAGCACATTGTTCCAGAAGTGCTGGTCTTTGCCTAGGTGTTCATTGGCAAACTTTAGTCTTGCCCTGATGTTCTTTCTGGACAGCAAAGGTTTCCTCCTGGCACACCTCCCATGTAGATCAAATTTGTGCAGCCTCTTTCTAATGGTAGACTCGTGCACTTTGACATCAACAGTGGCAAGAGCTAACTGTAGGTCCCGTGATGACATTCTGGGGTTCTTCGAGACTTCTTTCAGCATCTTGCGGTCTGCTCTCAGGCTGAACTTGCTCGGGCAGCCTGGCCTGAACAAGTTGGCAGTTGTTTGGAATCTTCTCCACTTGTAGATAATCTTCCGGACAGTCGAATGATTGATTTCAAATTGTTTGGAGATCTTTTTAAATCCCTTCCCAGACTCGTAGGCATATATAACCTTCTTTATGAAGGCCTCAGAGAGCTCTTTTGATCTAGGCATGGTGACGCCACACACTTCAACAACAAAGAGCAAACCAAACTGAATGTCTTTTTTTTTCTTTTTTTTTTGTATAATGAATCGAGGCTCATGAAAGAGCTAACATTTATTTCACAAACAAATCAAACAGACAAACAAAATATATAAAAAGAGGGAGTGGAAGACAAGATGGGGAGAGAATTGAATCTGAGGTTTAAATAAGACAGGTTCCTCCAAGATCCTCTCTTACGATGTTCTAATCATTTGTACCTGAGCTGGTGCACCTCATTCGAATTTTTGGTATTTGAAGTAGTGATAAATGCAGGGGTGTACTTACTTTTTCCACATGCGAAATTTGCATTTATGTTTATTTAAATTATACAATGGACTACAAAATGTAAATGTTTCATGATATTTGTAATATTATATCACCTTTATCTATCAATATTGTTGAAATGAAGATCAAATAGCTGTATGTTGAAATATGTTGAAAAAGTCAAAACTTTATATGGGGTGTACTTACTTTTTCAAGTGACTGTATATATATATATATATATATATATATATATATATATATATATGTCACTTTGCGATTTCATACCATCAGTGGTGAACCGCCATTAAGGTATCCCATCCAGCTTTGCTGTACCTTAATGGGAGCGATAAGTGCCATCTGCCACATGGCACATTACCTCTGGTATCCACTCATTATATGGAATCCCCTGGATGCAGCCGGGAGCAAACCAATCCAAATATATGTGCAGTTCTCCAGCTTTCAATGAGCGCAAGTAATGACGTCACTGCCATGTACATACGCTCTGCCTGTCAAGCTCTCAAGAGAACCCTCTGACAGAGCAGAATTTTGATCTTAGTTCAGATACTGTCATAAGTGTATGTAAAACTCACAGTTACCGACCTGGTTTCGCCCTTTTGGAGCTCATCAGGGCAACGCAGTGAGTACTGCATACACTTATGACTCTGAAAACCTTTCGGTTATATACCAGTCACTTTGCGATTTCATACCATCAGTGGTGAACCGCCATTAAGGTATCCCATCCAGCTATGCTGTACCTTAATGGGAGCGATAAGTGCCATCTGCCACATGGCACATTACCTCTGGTATCCACTCATTATATGGAATCACCTGGATGCAGCCGGGAGCAAACCAATCCAAATATATGTGCAGTATATATGTGCAGTATATATATATATATATACATACAGACTTGGCATTTAATATGGAATATTTTTTTGTGGGGGTGAACTTACTTTTCAAGATGACTTAGAACCAAAAGTTCATTGGAATTATATTGAAATTATTCTAGATTTTGTTAATGTGACCTTTAAAAGAAACAAAAACCACATTTGACATTTCGAAACAAATAAATTGATCCTTGAAAGTGATGTAAACTGATATCGAACTCAATTCACGGACAGTACTGTGTTAAACCTCTGTGCGTTTTCCAGAAGTATCTTTTTATTTTGCACATTAGCCAAAATTTGTTTTAACAAAAACAAAAGTTAAATTACGACTGGGATTACAGACAGTAAAATTACAGTTCAGTACTTCGTGTAACCCCCACCAGCATTCAGGAGAGCACGTACACGTTGAGGCATGCTGTTCACGAGATTTGCCAAGGTTTGGACAGGAATCGCTTGCCATGCAGTTACAATAGCCTGCTGCAATTCACGCACAGAGGCAGGCTGCTGGTCCAAGCTGTCGATTTGACGCGTTAATTCTGCCCACAAGTTCTCTATCGGATTCATATCCGGGGACATGGCAGGCCACTACATATGCTCTACACCACGGTCAGCAAGAAAGTGTTGGATCATGCGAGCACGATGAGGCCGTGCATTGTCATCTTGGAAGACAAAGTTTCCTCGAAAGGCTGCACAAACAAATGGAAGCAATGTTTCTTCCAGAATGGCCCTGTGCTTGAACTGGTTCAGGTTTCCATTCAGAACAACCAGGCATGAAAAGCAACCCAAACGGTCACCCCACCACCTCCAGCTTGGACTCTTGGCACTATACAATCTTCGTTGTACGCTTCATGCACTTGTCTGCACACTTGGACGCGGCCATCTTGACGATAGACCAGAAATCTAGACTCGTCACTGAAGATCACGTGATTCCAGTGTCCTTGCTGCCATTGACGGTGCTCTCTGGCCCACTGCAATCGGCGCTGGTGGTGTTGTCTGGTCAAACGTCGCTTTCTCAGGGGACGCGTGGCATGATAGCCTGCTTGAACCAGTCATTGGTTGACTAGCCTTCTGGATACAGGCACATTTGTCAGTTGCTGCCACTCAGCCCTAAGCCGATTAGCTGACTTGGTACGGCCATTGCGGACTAACTGGTGCAGCTGGCGATCATCCCTCCTTGTGGTTCTGCGGGGACGTCCTGGCCTCGGTATTGGAGTAGGGACACCCCTCTGAGCATTTCGTTTCAGGATCTTTGACACCTGACCTTGAGTGATGCCATACTGCCGAGCAATAGCATGCTGTTTCATGCCGGAATTTCGTAAAGCCACCACTAAATGACTAACAGCATTGTCTAGTTGACGGACCATCTCCAGGGGAAGCGGCAATAACTTTTGTCGATGTGCAGCAGTTGTTTTCCACTAATACAGAACGCAACAACCCTTATATACCCGATTGTGAAGCCAATTGTCAAATGTACCTGTCTGTCCATTTTGTCATGCCACCTGTGATAAAATCCTGTTATTGACTTCTTGCTGCGACAGACAATCAGTGACATGGTTCTTTTAACAAAGAAATCACCGAAGCGTAAAAGAAACTCACCAGATTGATATACCGAGTTCAGAAAGTAAGCCCAAGTCAAGAAAAAAAAAAATTCCATATTAAATGCCAAGTCTGTATATATATATTGTATATATACAGGGAGACCCCAACATATATGTGAGATATATGGAGCATGCCAAGCACTCCTCCCGGTCTCCACAAATGCCAGACCATAGTGTCACCTCTGTTGTGGTTGCACATAGATTGAATGTCCACGCACACCAGGAACAAGTATTGAAGATTTATTATCTGGAGGAGAGTCACTTGAATATAATGAGGATTACAACAAAGTAACAATACACTATGTCGACATTTACAATCACAAACTCAACACAACGTCTCAAGCAAAACGTCTGCCCTCCTGCGAAGAAAAGTCTCCTGCGTCTCGAGGAGTCAGACTGAAGGATGAGGGGTCATATGAGGGGTCAGGTATTTGAGGAAAGTGGGTGCCCATGAGCACGGTGAAGCATCTGTTCAGAGGGTAGAGTCATCAGCAAAGAGATAGAGAGGATTTTCAAGAGAGTCAGAGAGATCATTGATGAAGACCAGAAAAAGCACAGGGCCCAGAACACTGCCTTGGGGAACTCCAGCCTGAACAGGAAGAGGAGATGAGAGAAACCCATTCAGGGCCACACGTTGACTACGACTAGAGAGGAAGTCCGCCAGCCATGCATGGAGATTTCCATGGATACCAAAGGAGGAGAGTTTGGTGAGCAGAGCGGGATGCCAGACCGTATCGAAGGCACGTGATATGTCAAGGGAGACAGCTCTAATTTCCTGTTTGGCATTGAGGACCTCCATCCATTGTTGAGAAAGCAGAAGCAGCATGTCCAGAGTAGAGTGACCAGGTCTGAAACCAAATTGATGATCAGAGATCAAGCCATTGGAGAAGAGGAAAGATTTCATATCCGAAGCAATGATGGATTCCATGACTTTGCTGATAATTGGGAGAAGGCTGATTGGTCTGTAGTTGCTATGATCTGTTTTTGCACATTTTTTGTGCAAAGCGGTGATGTTGGCTGATTTCCAAGCAGATGGCAGATGACCTTGAGCAAAAGAGAGGGTGGAGAGAACAAAGAGAGGGAGGGAAAGAGAGGGAGGGAAAGAGCGGAAGAACAGGATTTTAGGACCCTTGGGCTGATGCCGTCAGGTCCAGTTGCAGAATCAGAGTCGAGGGTTGAAAGAAACGTTCCCACCTTGTCAGGAGGAAAGGACACAGAGTCCAGGAGCAGCTGGGTACGACTGGGTACGGTGGGTACAGAGAGGGATGGGTTTGGGACACAAGATTTAGAGGCAAACACAGAGTTGTGGCATTGAGCTTTTTCACGTGCGGAGTCAGCCGTGTAGCCATTTGAGGTGAGGGAGGGGATGGAGGGGGAACAAACACCAGAAACAGATTTGACCAGACGCCACCAGGATTTGGAAGAGGGAGACAGATAAGAGAGTTCGGTCTTGAGAACGGAGAGATATTGTTTCCTGGCTCTCCTGAGGGTGGACACACACTTGTTTCGGGCTTTGTGAAAGGAAATGAGATTTCCTTCCGTTGGATTTGCTTTCCAGGAAACGAAGGCAAGTTGTTTCTGGGCAACAGCCTCACCACAAGATTCCGTATACCATTGACGGGAGGAAGGGTATGACAACTGAAGACGAGATGGGATAAATCTGTCCATGAGAGAGAGCAATTTACTTTGGAAGAATTCCCAGGATGAGTTGATGTCAGAGGCGGTAGAGATGGGAGACCAGTCCAGATGATTGATGGCTGCTTGAAGACCGTGCCAGTTGGCCTGAGTGAAATGCCAGACTCATCGACGCTGAGGAGGCTCTCTGAGAATGGTCAGAGAGATGTCCACTTTAACAAGCACATGATCAGATGAGCCGATTGGAGCAGTAGAAGAGCAGCAGACATTTTCAGGGAAGTTAGTCATAACCAAGTCCAGAAGAGAAGATGCTCCGTTGACTGAGATCCGGGTCGGGAAATTGACAGATTGTGTCAGTCCCAGTGAGTCGCAGAAGTCCTTTGCTGAGGAGCCATGGCTGGTGAGAGAGGTACCCACACCCAGCCAACTGGCATGGTGACAATTGAAATCACCACATATAAGGAAGAGAGAGTTGGGATGGGTATATAGAAGTTGGTCCATATTATCAGACAGCGAGATGTAGATGGAGTCATCACTGTTTGGTGGACGGTACAACACACATATGAACAAAAGGTGGGAGCGAAGTGGAAGCCGTAGCCAAAGGTATTCCTGGGGGTGAGGTGGAGAGAGGGCAGTGCAGGGCGAGTGAGGAAGAGAGTTTTTTAAATAAAGATATCAACCCCACATCCAGGACGAGGCTCAGGTCTATCATACTGGAGTAGGGAGTAACCTGGGAGAGATACCAAGGAATCAGAGACATCATGAAGGAGGAAAGTTTCTGTTCAGGAGATCACGTTGGGTTTGTAAGAAGCAACCTGTATGGTGAGATCAGTCAAGTTTGAGCGAAGGCCCCGGAGGTTTGAGGTCCATACCATTAATGAAGAGGAAGGGGGAGCATCGGATACAGAACAGGGGGGGGGGGGGGCGGGGTAGGGTAAGATGTGGAAGAGGAGGAAGTGGTAGGGAGAGCTGTTCAAGGTGTGTCAGAGATTTCAGAATAGCTTGGAGAAAGGGAAGAATGGGGCAGACAAAAGGTTTGATGGTGATTGGGTGATGCACAGTGAGGTGTTATTTGAGGAGGGGGAAGAGCAAGGCACAAGGTTGGGGGAGATGAAGGTGAAAGTTGGAAGGTGGAAGAAGCGGGGAGGACGCTTTGAGGAGGAGGGGTGAGAGGGGAGTCCTGGAGGGGAGGAGCGAGGGAGAGTCTCGGAGGGGAGGGGTGTGGGGGGAGTTTAGGAGGGAAGGGGCAAGGGGGGAGATTTGAACGGGATGGGTAATGGGGAAGATTTGGAGGGGAGGGGCAAGGTGAAGATTTGGAAGAGATGGGTGATGGGGAAGATTTGGAGTGGAGGGGCAAGGGGGTCGATTTGGAGGGGAGGGTTGATGGGGAAGTTTTGGAGGGGAGGGGTGATGGGGAAGTTTTGGAGGGAAGGGGTGATGGGGAAATTTGGAGGGGAGGGGCAAAGGGGAAGATTTGAAAGGGATGGGTGATGGGGAAGATTTGGAGTGGAGGGGCAAGGGGGTAGATTTGGAGGGGAGGGGTGATGGGGAAGTTTTGGAGGGGAGGGGTGATGGGGAAGATTTGGAGGGGAGGGGTGATGGGGAAGATTTGGAGTGGAGGGGCAAGGGGGTAGATTTGGAGGGGAGGGGTGATGGGGAAGTTTTGGAGGGGAGGGGTGATGGGGAAGATTTGGAGGGGAGGGGTGTGATTGGATTTTAGAAAGTGTACGATTAATGGTAAACGAACATTTTTTGCAAAATGAGTTTCTTGTGACCTTCGAGTCAAAAATACGTTTGAGGACGCTGAAGGAGGGGTGGAGTGCAGGAGAGTTTCGGGAATGTAGAAAAGAGGAACTGTAAGAGATGGAATTTTTTTTTGGAATGAATACATTTGGTGAGCAAGTCGAAAGCATCCTTTTATAGAAGAAGAAGAAAAAGGTGTTATAATATATGACAGAATACAGTTCTTCAGGGGAAAGTTTAAACATTTTTAAATAGAGCAGTGAAAACTATCTGGGGAAATGGAAAATGGAAATGGGGGTGAAACACGTGATCGAAGAACGAACGAACAAATAAGAACAACGAATAAACGAATAAGAACAACGAATAAGAACAGAGAAGGAAAAAAAATTTTTTTTTTTTTTTTTTGAGTTGAGATTTTAAACAAGGAAGTATGGGGTGAAAGACTGGGACAAAAACAGAGAACGAAAGTAATTGCAGCACAATCGATGGACCGCTGAGAGAAAAACAAAGCCTCAAGGTCGGACACGGTAGCCTACTAGACCTCAAAATACGCGACACGAATTAACCAACGATTTTGTATACATGTATGAAAAATTAACACTGAGAATCTTACAAAAGACACACTCGAGGTACACACGATAGATACAGTTTCGGCAAAAACACAATTTTGAAAAAATGCAGATTGATCAAAGTTTTATTGTCGAAGTATTTCTTCAATCACATGTAAATTGGAGTGCTTTAACCATGAGCAATACATTGAAGAGTATAACTGGTGTCTTCGTCTTGTTCCGTTAGGATTTAAACAATTAATGGGAAGAGACCATTGTTGAAGGTTTGCCATTGTCTTTAAACAGCAACAACAAATGACACTTATCAATCCTGAGAATTGAAACAAGTGAAAAGACAACTTGAAACAAGATGCCTGTGATAGGTCACCTACTCTTAGAGAAAGACATATCATGAACAGTTGGACGCCCATTTAGACTTCCACATTCACCGTTTTATCCTCTTCATAGGACAATTAAAACGAAGAAGATCCTCTAATTTAAATCTGGTTTTCCAATTTACCTTTACCTTGGGCATACTTCCATCCTCATAGAAAGATTCGGTCATTACTGGACGTCTTCTTGCTCATTGGATCCATCAGTCACTGACAGTTCCATTCGTTGTGATGCTTTCATTCAAGTAATTCACTTCAACATCAGTTAACAGCACAAGTTTCTCTGCAAACAAGTTTCACCTCATACAAATACACAAATTATTTCAGTTCAAGATAAAAGTTATTGTTATTATTTTCTTTCTTTATTTCCACCACAATCTGGGTGAAAATAATTTTCATCCAATTGACCTGAAATTTCAATTTACCATTTGAGTTTTGTCATCAAATTTTCAACAAAGCTTCATCATAAAAATATGGAGAAAGCAAATTAATAATTTGGTCAAAAGGTCAAAGGTCAGCATTATAAAAGCATCAATTTGCATGTGATTGAACTTAAATAAATTTTAAGAATTTGCATATTGGGTCAATGAATTGCTTCACCAATCAAAAGCTAGAAGCCGATTTTTTTTTTAAACATCAAAACATCAAAGGTCAAGGTTGCATAAAATCAACAATTTTCATCCGATTGACCTGAATTTTAAGAATTTGCATCTTGGGTCATGGATTTGGTTCACAAATCAAAAGATAGAAGCTGATTTTTATTTTTTAGATCTAAAGCTCAAAGGTCAAGGTTGCATAAAATCATCATTTTTCATTTTGTATTTATTTTTACCTCCACCACCAAAGGTGGATGGAGGTTATGTTTTCACCCCTGTCTGTTTGTTGGTTTGTTTGTTTGTGAACAAAATATCTCAAAAAGTTGTGGACGATTTGGACGAAACTTGTTGGACAGGTTGTGTGTGACAAGGACAAATAGATTCGATTTTGGTGAAGATCTGAATATGGGTTCGGATATGAGGATTATTTAATTTTTTTAAAGTGATTCTTCACCATTGAGTGATGTGGCCAACCAGGCGGAGGTTTGCTCTCTACCGAGTGCCGTTCTCGTTACCCTGCACTCGCGAAGCGAAAAGCGGGGGTAAGCATTCAAGTGCGTACGTGTGCCGTGTCTGCATTTTAAAAATTAATTTTCTCGGCAACCGTTGGTCCGATTGACATGAAATTTTCACCATAGGAAGGCCACCTCATGTCGAATAATTTAATGATTGTTATGACGTCATAGCTCACGTGGTAGAGGCGCTATCTTGGAAAAACTTCGCACATCCATATCTCTGAAACCACTCCATTGAAAAAATTGAGACCTGGCTCATCGTCAACTACTCCCCATGGGGAATAAGATATGTTAATGATGATGTCATCGGTGCCTTCGTTATGACATCATAATTCGACAAATACAACACTTATGCATCCGATCATTATTGAAAAAAAATTCAGCAACTGTTGGTCTGATGGACACTAAATTTACATCATAGGGGTGCCTCCTCCTTTAGCATATGTTAATGATAATCATGACGTCATAGGTCATATGGTATAGGCGCCATCTTGGAAAAAACGAAAAATGTTGCACCTCTATATCTCTAAAACCGCTGCATGGAAAAAATGTGGAACATGGCTCATTGTAAAGAACTCCATATGGGGAATACGTGCTGTTAACGATGGCGTCATTGGTGCCATAATTATGACATCATAATTCGACAGGGACAACGCTTAGTCTGATAAGTTTGAAATGTATTGAGCGTGATCTATGCAACAATTAGATTAGAGAATATAAATGTACTAGCAGAAGTACCGGGCATTGCCGGGCGGGGGAGGGGACGGGGAGGGGGAAGGGGAGGGGGAAGGGGAGGGGGAGGGGGAAGGGGAGGGGAGGGGAACGGGGGGAGAGCGAGCCCCTTGGTAAAGCGAGCGATTTTTTTTTTCATAGCGTCATAGCGTCATAGCGTCATAGCGTTCATAGCGTCATAGCGTTCATAGCGTTTCATAGCGTCATAGCGATTTTTTTTTTCATAGCGTCATAGCGTTCATAGCGTCATAGCGTCATAGCGTTCATATCGTTCATAGCGTCATAGCGTTCATAGCGTTTCATAGCGTCATAGCGATTTTTTTTTTCATAGCGTCATAGCGTCATAGCGTCATAGCGTCATATCGTTCATAGCGTTCATAGCGTCATCGCGTTCATAGCGTTTCATAGCGTCATAGCGATTTTTTTTTTCATAGCGTCATAGCGTCATAGCGTCATATCGTTCATAGCTTCATAGCGTCATAGCGTCATAGCGTTCATAGCGTTCATAGCGTCATCGCGTTCATAGCGTTTCATAGGGTCATAGCGATTTTTTTTTTCATAGCGTCATATCGTTCATAGCGTCATAGCGTTCATAGCGTCGTAGCGTCGTAGCGTCATCACGTGATCGCTCTGAGCGAATCAGCGCCCACCTGCCCTGATTCCGTTGATTCCGTGCACTGAAATGCGCTGAGGTAAATATGAATAAAAAATATGGATCGTCAAATATTTTGAGTTCGGCCATGTTCGTCCCAGGCTCATTGGCCATGTCTATGCCAAATATCAAGCACGTAAGCCTCTCCGTTTAGGAGTCTATCGGTAACATTACACACACACACACACACACACACACACACACACACACACACACACACACAAACTGTGTTTTATATATATAGATGATGTCGTCGCTCATGTGGTCTGGCAGCCATATAGGATCAAAGAAAAAAAATGTTCAAAAACAGAAGAGTTACCTCATAACAAGTTGACTGCGCAAGGTAAGTATTCCATGATTACCATCTAGTTTTAACTGTTTTCATTATTTTGAGCAGATAAAGAAGAAGAAGAAGAGAGAGAAGAAGACGTCTGATAAGGAGGCGGACAGGCTTTGCATTTTCAGGTGCTTTCTGGTTTACCTCCGCAGTTGGAACTGCTGTTTAGCTCAATTGTGCCGTTTAAATTTTGAAATTCGATTCAGATTAAGAGTTTGTCGAGCGCATTGCATTTTAGTAGTTAACCGCGTGAAGAAATTAAATAAAGGCACGAACACAGTCATGGCGTGACTCTTTATATACCTGGACCTACAGGCGACGTCCTACAACCCCCCTCCCACTCCTCCCTCCAGCAGCATGCAACTCTCCGGGTCTTTGTTTAATTCCCGCGCACGGTTAACAACTAAAATGCGATACGCTCTACAAATTCTTAAAAACTGAGGAGAATTTCGCGGGAACCGTTATATAAAAAGGATTGTAAGAGTTCTGAGAGAAGGGGGGGAGGAGCCAGGATGAGCGGGAACAGTGTGCTGAGGAGCTCGCGTTTTTGTGAGGAAAACTGTGGAGTTCTGAGGAGAATTGAGAAGTGGGGAGCTTTAAGGAGGTCATCCTACCTGCCTTGTCCTTCCTTGCTGCTGTTCTCATCTTCCCAACTTGGCTGTTGATCGTCCTGCTGTCTCATATCACCCTGCCCATCTCTTCACCTGCTCCGTGCCCATCCTCCCATTCCCCGCTGCCACCGGCACCAGAGATAAGTCGCCCAGTTGTGTCCCTCAACCCGTCTGTGCTTGTGACTGGAGAGAGAGGCGCCTTAGTTACTCCCGCCAGGGAGTAATGCATTCGAGTGTGTGTGTGTGTGTGTGTGTGTGTGTGTGTGTGTGTGTGTGTGTGTGTGTGTGTGTGTGTGTGTGTGTGTGTGTGTGTGTGTGTGTGTGTGTGTGTGTGTGTGTTTGTTTGTGTGTGTTTGTGTGTGTTTGTGTGTGTTTGTGTGTGTTTGTGTGTGTTTGTGTGTGTTTGTGTGTGTGTGTGTGTGTGTGTGTGTGTGTGTGTGTGTGTGTGTGTGTGTTTGTGTGTGTGTGTGTGTGTGTGTGTGTGTGTGTGTGTGTGTGTTTGTGTGTGTTTGTGTGTGTTTGTGTGTGTTTGTGTGTGTTCGTGAACAAGATATCTGGAAAAGTTCAAACAGATTTGGATGAAAGTTGGTGGGATGATTGCCCTTGGGATAAGGAAAATTGATTAGTTTTTGGTGAAACTCAGGATATTATTCCGGATCCAGGAATGTTTTGAATGATTGTTTACCATTGGAAGATTTTTTTTTACATTACCTTCTATATATTCTATATTTAACATTGTGATATGAAAATAGTTTTCATATTTGTTGTATATGTCGTTTAAACTCGTGGTTATGCGTTAGAGCGGTGTATTTTGTTAGCAGCGTCGTCTTCAATGTTCATTTTTTCTTTCAAATAAAGACATATTCTGTCATGTTAAAACCACCAAAGTGTGTATTCGGTTTCCCCGTTTCATCAAATGTATCGTTTGATACGTATAATGCTTTAAAACTGTTTTTTTTTCTTTCTTTTTTTTTAACCTCAGAAGAGATCTCAACATTTACCTCAGCGAATGTCAATCGCGTTGTCAGTATTTGATGAACTTATAAAGATTTAGGTGAGTTATAAGTGTGACCAGCATGTGCACGGGATTCTTCCCAGAAGAATGAGTGGTCGCATTAGCTTGTACGACTTAAAATGAGCGAGTTTTGTTTTGACGTTTGGCCCAGTTTTACATGTTGTATCCCGAAGGAATGGAAACTTTTCCTGGCTTACAATTTTATTTGAAGTCACACACGCCTCAAAATACACTCACTTATATGGAATTGAACGCTGAATCCGAAAATGTAAGTGAAATTGCCTTGTTTTTTTTTTTACATTATCTTCTATATATTCTATATATATATCTGTGCAGTGTCTGTATTGTGTTGTCTTGTCTTGTGTTGTCTTGTCTTGTGTTGTCACTGAACTACTCCCTCAAACTTTTGTGAAATCGTACTATTCCAACTTGACCCACGGCGGGAGTATGCGCTCTACTGAGTGGCGTTCTAGTTTTTATAGGATTTATTTTACCTCATTGTATATAGTTACCTCGCCTGAGAGGGTATTGCATTTGAGTCCGTTTGTTTCTCTGTTTGTTTGCGTTTGTTACTTGGCAAAAACAAACAAAATTTTTTTGCAAGTATGTTGATCACTCCGGTGTGTGTGTGTGTGTGTGTGTGTGTGTGTGTGTGTGTGTGTGTGTGTGTGTGTGTGTGTGTGTGTGTGTGTGTGTGTGTGTGTGTGTGTGTGTGTGTGTGTGTGTGTGTCCCCGCTCACACTTGCCTACAGGTCACAATTTTAAACCGACCTTCACGAAACTTCACCAAATGGTAGAGTTCGTGGTCCGACAAAATCCTCTATATTTTTGAGGTCAAAAGGTCAACATAGGCCAAAGGTCAACCACTTTTTTCAAATTTCTAAAATCCTCAATTTTCATCCGATTGACTTGAAATGTGAATCGGATTTTCATATCAGCGAAATGAATTCAACCACCAACTATTTTTTGATCAACATAGGTCACAAGGTCAACATAGGCCAAAAGTCAACCACTCTTTTCAAATTTGTAAAATCCTCAATTTTCATCCGAATGACTTGAAATGTAAATAGTATTTACATATCAGCTAACTGAGTTCAATCACCAACTATTTTTTAGGTTAACATAGGCCAAAGGTCAACCAGTTTTTTCGAATTTCTAAAATCTTAACTTTTCATCCGATTGACATGAAATTTGAAAATGATTTGCATATCGGCTGAATGAATTCAACGACCAACTATTTTTTAGATCAACATAGGCCAAAAGGTCAACATAGGCCAAAGGTCAACCACTTTTTTCAGATTTTACTAAAATCCTCAATTTCCATCCAATTGACTTGAAATTTGAATGCGATTTTCATATCAGCTAACCAAATTCAACCATAAACTATTTTTGAGATCAGATTAGGCCAAAGGTCAACAACCATTTCAAATTTCTAAAATCCTCAATTTTCATCAGATTGACTTGAAAATTGAATGGGGTTTACAAATCAGGTCACTGAATTCAACCAACAACTATTTTTGAAGTCAACATAAGTCACAAGGTCAACATTGGCCAAAGGTCAACAACAACACTTCTTTCATTTAAGCGCCTTTGGGCTTCTTGAAAAGCGCTATACAAAATAAATGAATTATTATTATTATAACAACAAACAACAACAACAGGCATTTTAAGGCCATTTTCCCTGCTAGAGCGGGTGTTAGCCTTGCGGTCCCCATGACAATGTTCTCCATTTTGCTCTATTTTCTGCATCTCCCCTTGTTAACCCCCTTGCCCGCATTTCTTCTTCCACCATCTTTAGCCAAGTCTTTCTCAGTCTTCCCCATCCTCTACTTCCTTCTACATTCATTTCCATTATTCTTCTTTCATCCTTCCTCAACACGTGACCAAACCATCTCAACCTGTTTCTCTTCACAGCATCCATCACAGGCTCTATTCCCATCATCTTTCGCAATTCATCATTTGTCTTCCTCTCTCTCAACGATACTCCGCACATCCACCGAACCATTCGCATTTCCACCCTTTCCAGCCTTCGTTCACCAAAGTTCAACAATTCACCAAAGGTCAACAACAATTTCAAATTTCTAAAATCTTCAATTTTCATCCGATTCACTTGAAATTTGAAGACGATTTGCATATCAGGTCAATGAATTCTACCACAAATTATTTTAGAGGTTAAAAGGATTCTCTACTGAGTGCTGTTCTACTTTGTTCTGTTTTGCCAAGTGTCGCTCTACGAGTGATTTTTCATTTTTCTATTTGTTGGTCCGTGCAGAATAAATATGATTTCTCTGCAACCGTTGGTCCGATTGACAGGAAATTTTGACCACAGGTGCAACTCCACCTGTATAATTTTTATTGATAATTACGACGTCATAGGTCACGTGGTATGTCCGCCATCTTGGAAAAACCGAAAAAATTTGCACTTCTATATCTCCGAAAGCACTGCATAGAAAACATTGAGACATGGCTCATTGTAAATAACTCTCCATGGGGAATAAAATATGTTAATTATGTCATCGGTGCCTCCATTATGACGTCATAATTCGACAAGTAAAAAACTTAAAATAAAAAATTTTTCACCTCTATATCTTCGAAAACGCTGCACAGAAATTTTTTGAGACATGGCTCATTGTAAAGAACTCTCCATGTGGAATAACATATGTTAATGATGACGTCATAAGTGCCTCTATTGTGACGTTATAATTCGACAAGTACAAAACTTCATCCGATCAAGATGAAATTTCTTGAGCGTCATCTTGGGATAAATTGGTGGAGAAAAAAAAAGATGACGTCATTGGTCACGTGGTTCAGCCGCTATCTTTGAAAAACCGAAAAATTTGCACCTCTATCTCTGAAAGCGCTGCATAGAGAAAATTGAGACATCTCATTGTAAAGAACTCTCCATGTGGAATAACATATGTTTATGATGATGTCATAGGTGCCTCCATTATGACATCGTAATTCGACAAGTTCAAAACCTCATCCGATCTTTCAAAATGAAAAAAATGAAATTTCCAAAACAAAATGAAATTTCTTGAGCATCATCTAGGGATAAATTGGTGCAGAAAAAAATAGTGATGACTTCATCTTTTACGTGGTTCTGCCACTATTTTTGTTTTAACATAAAAGCCTTAAAAACCACAAAAAACACGTCCTGGCGAGGGTCTGCAATCTCTGATTGCTCTTTCTAGTTGTTCTTGAATTCATTTTCTCTGGTTGTGTTTCGAGAATAAATCCGTTTGGTTATAAAATCTACAAGTTATAAGGTCCTCGTGATTCTCCTCAGGTCTGAGCGTGCATATACCGCCAATAATTAATTGAACAGAGCCTCGGAGATAAAGCCTGTTTCGGTCCTTGTTGTCAGGAGCGGGATTCAAACCCTGCAAGACATTTGGTGTCCTGAGTGCAGATAGGACACATCCTGAGCACAACTTGAGTTGGTTGAGTGGTGCCATGGTCCGCATCTCTCGGACAGCATGTTCCCTTTTTTTCAAAAACTCGCCAGATTTTCTGTATTCTGTATTTTTTCGCCCAAATTTTTTTTTTTCTGGAAGTTCACTGCCAAAAATATTTAAAAGGCCTTGAATATCCCTTGGAGCACAGTCAAGACAATCATTAAGGAGTGGAAGGCGTATCGTACCACCAAGACCCTGCCTAGATCAGGCCGTCCCACCAAACTGGATGACCAAGCAAGGAGGAGTCTGATCAGAGAGGCCACTAAGACGCCAATGGCAACTTCGAGCGACAGGACTTTGTGGCAAAGACTGGTCACTGTGTGCATATGACAACAATATCCCAAGCTATCTACAAGTCTGTCCTGTACAGTAAGATGGCAAGAAGGAAGCCATTACTCAAAAAGCCCACCTTGAGTCCCATTTGAGGTATGCAAAAAAAAGATTCCTGAGATTCCAAAGCCATGCAGCAAAAAGTTTTGTGGCTTGACAAAACATTTTTGCTTAAATGCAAAATGTTATGTTTGGCAGAAACCCAACACAGCACATCACCAAAGAACACCATCCCTACATTGAAGCATGGTGGTGGTAGCATCATATTATGGGGATGTTTGTCATCAGCAGGGACTGGGGCATTTGTCAGGATAGAAAGGAAAATGGAGCAAAATGCAGAACAATCCTGGAGGAAAACCTGCTGCCCTCTGCAAGAAAGCTGAAATTGGGACGGAGGTTCACTTTTCAGCATGATAACGACCCGAGTTCTGTGTTTAGCCGCATGTCAGAATAAGTGCGTATCTGTGTCCCCACCACGAGGGGGCGGGGCATGCTAATTAGTACAGGGATTACGGGTAAAATTCCCTTGTGTGTCGTTCCCTCTGTGAGCAACCCAGTGTCCCTTATGGCAATGCACCCCCAAAGACATTAGATAGGCCCATTAGTGCACCACACATTAAATAATACCCCCGCCACCACAATGACTTGGAAAGAGCACCAGCAAGTGGCCGCGCAGTGTTACACCATGGCAGGCAGACATCGTACAGGCAGGCTGAGGCCCGCCCATCTTGCGAAGGATTGGTCGAGGGAGGGCGGTGACGTCAGAGGAGAGGGAGACCACAAACGGCGAGCCGACATTTTGTCCTCTCGTGCTGGGATCCCATAGCGAGCGGTCGCATTTTTGACTTTGTCAGCGTTGACGTCCCTATTTGTTCCCTCTTGTTCTGGATGCGATAGTAAATGGTCGGAAACCGACATTTGCTCCCTCTTTTCCTTCTGGTTCTGGTTTCTCTTGTGGTTGGACTGCCTATTGCTCTGGAGCCTGCCTGCAAGTGAGGGTGGACGATTGGCGTTCTGGTCCTCGGCGCAGGTGGTTGCGTGCCGGCCTTGTCTCCTCGTTCCCCTGTTCGTTGGCATCGGGGATTGAAGCAGCTGACAGGCAGAAATGACGCGTGTATGAGCAAGGCTTTCCGTTGTAGCGTGGCGAGCGAGGCGCTCGGTGAAGCCCGACGGCACGCTAACTGGGGCGCATCGAGGCCTGCCTCCCGCCAACATCGGGGCTGCGGCGGGCTTGTGCGCTTGGAGCCGTCGATCCCTGACATCCAGGCAGACTGAGATAAGCTCACATCCACAAACACGACATTTTATTTTATTTAATTCTTTCCCCTGTGTTGTTGTTGAAGTGAGGTGTGCGGGATCCCGATTTAGGACATTTATTTACCGGCGTGTCCATTGTCCTCGGGTTCTGTTCAATAAACGTGTTTCTTTTTGTACCATAAATTCCGTTTTCGTTTGCTTGATTTCATTTCCTACCGAATCGAAGACTGCTCGGAACGCTTCAGGTAAGAGCTTGCCGCTTCTTCCTCTTCCTTCTTCCTCCCGTGCTTGCATAGTCAAATCTGTCATTGAATAAATGCCTCCATTAAAGTTCGTTATGCCATCCATGATCCCACGGTATTAACCGAAGGCAATCGCGCGGCAGTACACATCGTAATTCACAGATTGGGGATAGACAAAGAAGGATCACTGGAATGGCTAAGAAGAGGTCAACTCAACTGGGATGGAGACCAAATCATTATTAATGCCCAAGACCAAGGACACTATACCAATGGATTTAAAAAGATGGCAGGACTGATTCAATTGGACAAGTGTAGATTCTGCAAGGTAGAAACAGAAAGCACAAGTGTCGAGTCTGCAGAAATTTCAATATCCTAGTTTCACAAAGCTCATGGAAACATGAACCAAAAGCAGTCATTGAAAACAAGGACATAACGCTCACGTATGACCTGATGATCCCATCTAGCATGAACATAGAAGACAAAGCACTGCGACCAGACAAAGTACTCAGGAACAAAAAGGAAAAGACAGCATGGCTGCTTGAGATATCTGTACCCAGCGATTTTGGCATAAATAATGCAGAAATCAAGAAAATGACGAAATACCAGGACCTCAAGAATGAAGTGAAAAGATCCGGGAGACTGAAGAGCACGGAAATGGCACCAGTGATAAATGGGGCAACGGGAATGATAAAGAAGAACCTTACAGAGATCGTAAAACCCATCCCTGGGAACATTACCACAAACGAACTCCAGTTGAAGGCTATATGGGGCTCAGTGACGATCCTGAAGAGTCCTTGGAACAAAACTCTGAGAACAACACAACTTCACAACTTCGACCATGAATCACAATCCTTCACCGAAGCTGGGGGCGGAGGTACTTTGAGTCCTGGGTGGACTCGGTTGCACCTTCTAAAACCAAAATTATGGAGAAAACAACCAATGACGCACTGACGAGACAAACACTAAACACAGCCACTGAGCGTGGAGGAAGTAATTGTGAAGTAATGATGATACTTTGAAGTAACAGTGATTTATGTCTCAGTTCTTTATTTTTTTATTTTTTTTTACATGTAATTTCAATCACCATTCAGACATGTTTGCCCAGAGTTGCTTCCTTTTTGTTTACCACATACCAAAACGAAAGAATGTATAGAGATGAATTACCATCATATGTCTGATTAATAAAAACCAAAATTGTGCTTTATATTTAAAAAAAATTTATCTTGCAAACAAATAAATTCCGTTTCTGTTCAATGAACTTTGGTAAGGAGATGAGAGTTTGTAGAAGACGAAGCACATTGTTTCATTTGGCATCAAGAATATTGTTACAGATTCGTCACTTCCGTTGTTGTGGCTTTCATCCACTGTAAATATTTTTGATTCCATGTACTACTAGTACCGACTGCAAAGCCGCAATGAGCCGGCGAAGCCAAAACCTCTTGCCACTATTTTACCCATCACTATGGCATCAGTAGGTTAGGTAGTTGGTAGTAGGTAGGTGTAGTAGGTACCGTACCTGGTAAGACTTGGTAAAAGAGAAGAGCAGACAGTCCTCCCCAATGGCAATACCTGGCAGTGTCCATATGTTTATACCTCTCCCACCCCCCCCCTTCACATGCCTCCCCCCCTTCACATGCCTCCCCCCTTCACATGCCTCCCCCCAAAGCCCTCTCCCTCCCACAGATCTCTCGATGTCTCCATGTCTCTCGGTCCCTGCTCTCAAATGTTGTGTTTGTGTCCTTCCCCCTCTCTCCCCATCTTGTCTACCGCTCCCGATGTTATTTGTTTTATGTGTCTGTTTGTCTTTCTGTGTGATTAATTTTCGCTCTTTCACGAGCCTCGATCTTGTATACAAAAAAAAAAAAAAAAAAAAAAAAAAAAAATACCTGCATACAATAAATGTCACAAGAAGCTTAAGGAAGTAACTATACGATGTGCTAGCTCAATGCCTATTTTAAGAAATTTTAACTGGGCTTAACATACGTTTTCACAGTAAGTGTGTAGTCTTCTAACTTCAGTCGCTGTCAGGCGCCAGGGCTGGTTCTCTGACTCTCCGGGCACGGCAGCTTCCTCCACCAGAAGACGTTAGCTTGCAGTGATTAATTCGGTGAATTCCGTCTCAACTTCGGATATTTCCGGCCGTGAAAAACTATGCGTATTTCTAAACTAAATATGTAAACCGCTTATACCATATTTCTGGCCGTGAAAAACTATCCCATACGGCCGCGAGATTTCTAAAAAACAATTATTCGTCAATGTTAGAATATTTGACGCCGTTTTCACCGTCCGAAATGCGTAATAATATTTTTTCAAATGCTCGAATCTCATTGGTTCTGGTGTTTGATGACGATTTTCGTTGAAGATAACGAGGTTGGTCTTAACGTATTTTAATTACTAATTAGAGGTTTCATTAGATTGTGAATCAAAGAACGACGGGTGAAACAAACTCCTATTGAACTTTTTCGCAATTGTTTTATGCAAACTTCCGCATCCGGTCGATGGCGGCCACCATTGAGTGATTTCATTTTAGAAATATTTTTGCAAATGCTCGACTCTCATTGGGTCCGGTGTTTGGTGACACATTTTGTTGAAGATAACCAGGCCCGTGCGGGCCGATGTTGGGCTTAAATTATTTTATTAATACATTGGAGGTGCATAAGATTGTGAATCAAACGATGACGGGTGAAGGAAACTCCTAATGAACGTTTTAAATTTGTTATGCATACTTCCGCATCCGCAAGATGGCTGCCTCCACTGCGCTTCGGATTCTCGAGCCAAGGCATAATCAGGTTTTCAACATAATACGTACTCGTTTATTGACAACACTGGCTTCGCCGGCTATTATTGTTTTCAAAAGGTTTATTGTTTATGAACTGTTTTCAAAAGGTAAAAAAGTTAGAGTTAAAAGAAACCGGAAACCGGATCGGGAACCGGGTGACAACGAAGAGGAAGAGGAAAAAAGAAAAGAAGGCGGAGCAAGTGAGTTCGCCAAGAAAGCCGAGCTGCTTTGAGGTCTGAGCGAACGTTGATGAACGAGAGCCACGAGTGAACTTTGGGTTTCCCAGGAAAGGGATTCCTGCGCCAGAGTTGTTATCGCTGTGACAGATCAACCTGCATGTCAGGTTTTGCGGTGGATTCTGAAGTGAATCATCGTCATCATCGTCGTGCCGTTACAACACGAGAATGGGCCGTCGGCCATTTTGACTCACGCAGGACTTGCGCTTCGCTCAAGGTTTCATCTCGCTTCGACCATTTTCACCGCATTCAGACGTTTATCTGGTGTGTGTGTGTGCAACGTGGCTTTTGAAGGTTAATTTTGCGGTTCGTCGACTGTGAGCCGTGGAACGTCCATACCCGAGGGTGTGATTTCCCAGTCGCCTGGAGGACGCCTTTGGATTTCCCAGTCGCCTTAAGGGCACCTTTGCGCAGCTTTGGCCACGTGTCTGTGACTGTCATCCGAACGGGATTCTGGTCTCGATTGGACATTGTTCTGACGATCGCTGGAGCGGATCGACTTTGGCTTGAAGCCGGAAACAACTTTGGCTTGAAGCCGGGATTAGAGACATTGGGAATCTTCTTCTTTTCGCTCACTTGGAGCACAGTGAGTTATATTGTACGAACCTGATGGTACCATCATAGGAAATATATATTGGTTGTACAATTGATTACTATTGTTGTTGTACTGTTATTGTGTGATCTTAATACAATACTTGTTTGTTTGTAACAATTGGTGTGGTTTCACCATTGATCTTTGACATACAGAATAACACATTTTTCTGCCGTGACTCCTCTCGGGGATCGGAGGTACACCGTGACCAGGGGGTTTGGGGAGGAGCACGTAACAATATGGACTTGCAGTTTTTATAAGATACTGAGTGTGGGTGGATGGATGCACGACCAGAAGGATTCCCTACCCTGCTTTCTTTGGGCACACTTCCACACAACAATGACGTCACTGGTCTTACATCATGGGCGGAGCACTGGGTAGAGCAAAAATATTTTCAATTTTTTATTTTAATGACGCCTTTATTTATTTCAGATATACGGAAAGGCACAATACTTCATTCCAAGGTGGAAAGTTTTGGTAATACTCTGAAAATATAACCCGGAGTGTTCCTTCTAAAACCTTAATGTAGTATACGGGTTATGAAGACCCACCCTACCAATGTCCTTTAATATTGATGTCAGCATGCACAATATCGAACATTTCAAACGCATTTGGGTTTTTACATTGCACCCAATAGTAAATGCAAACACTTTTACATGCTTTAACGCCAAACATTATGACATGCTTGGTGTATCCTATCCACATATGCTGTTCATGCGGTGATCATTGGCATCCATATTTCTTAGCTCATGAGACAAGCAATCATCTGGGAACCTACACGTGTCTTGGGGATTTTCGATCATGCTGGAGGTACCTGTTCACCTCTTTTTTGTTTTTTTTTCGGTCCTCGGCACAACAGCAATCGCCTAAACCCTTGACGAAAGTTTTCCCCAAAACAACCGTACAGCAATGGGTTTATGCAGCTGTTGACAACCGGCATCATGTTCAAGTAATGCAAAACCACCAGAAGATTGTGTGTATCTGGCAAGTGAAACCTATTGAAAAGTATCCATATATGGCTGACGTGTATTGGTAACCAACAAACAACAAATGCCCCTACAATTAAAACTATGAGCCTCATCGTTTTCTCATTGCTATGCTTTCTGCTGTGAAAGCTGCGTGAGTTTCGGATGCTCTTCACGACCAGGATGTAGCAGATCACAATGACTGTAAGTGGAAGGAGGAACCCAAACATCGCGAATAACGAGATCGTGAACATGATCCAGTCGAACGATATTGTTGGCAACGCAGCTATTAAGGCTCCCAGCCAAATGAAGATGGCGCAGACCTTTGCACGGAATGGTGTACGCCACATGCGTGATTGCAGCGGGTGGACTATAGCAAGGTATCGGTCTATGCTCATGAACATAAGGAAAAAGATGCTGGCATTTTCATTCATTGCTATGATAAATATATGCATGACGTTTTGTTCATACATGGATCTAAAATGCACCATGCTGTTATACCATTGTACATCCCACAACCAAATAATCACCAAATGTTTGAAGACACTTATGATGAAAAGCAAGTCGGCCAGGGCGAGGTTTGCTATGAAAACATTTGCCACATTCCATGGCTTCAGAAATCGACAAAGAACAAACAACAAAAGTCCGTTTCCAATTGCTCCGAAAATGCAAAGTAAGACTGAGGGGAAAAATATCAATGCGCTATTAACATAGATCGGACACATTGTGGTGTCGTTCATGAGCAACAGATAATTGGAGATGTTGGATCCACATGTGAGGTTGGCACTGTCAGTGCTCCATGATTCCGCCATCGTGCTCAGAGTGTGTCAATCTGGAGCAGCAGAAATAATGTGTATTAAAAATAGGAATCCATTTCTTTTGTTTGCAAGTTATTATTATCAAGATCTGCTACAGCGTTGCTTGCAATGTCTGAATTGCACTCACCCTGAGAAACTGTCGCTACGAACCAACGCTGTGTTTGTGACGTCATTTTGAGGTTTTAATGACACTATGAACGAACAATAGGAAGGATTTAATTAATTTCATACACAAGGATAGTGAAACTTGTGGAATTTCCTTTGGAATGTTCTCTCCTCTTCAGGAACACTAAAAAGTGGATCCAAATGTATTATGTCTTGTGTTTAGGTCAATGGACGACCATAATGACCATAATGGGATAAATTTTATTGCAGTACAATATTAATTTTGCCCAGGCATGGCCAAACAGCTGGCCAGGCTCGACGAAACACCTGGCCAGGCACTGCAAAACAGATGGCAAGGCACCCCGAAACAGCTGGCCAGACACTGCAAAAGAGCTGGCCAGGCACCCCTAAACAGCTGGCTAGGCACCCTGAAACAGCTGGCCAGACACTGCAAAAGAGCTGGCTCGGCACTCCTAAACAGCTGGCTAGGCACCCCGAAACAGCTGGCCAGACACTGCAAAAGAGATGGCCAGGCACCCCGAAACAACTGGCCAGACACTGCAAAACAACTGGCCAAGCACCCCAAAACAGCTGGCTAGGCACTGCAAAACAGCTGGCCAGGCACCCCGAAACAGTTGGCCAGGAACCCCAAAACACCTGGCTCGGGACTGCAAAACAGCTGGCCGGGCACCCGAAACAGCTGGTCAGGCACCCGGAAACAGCTGGCCAGGCACCCCAAAACAGCTGGCCAGACACCGCAAAACAGCTGGCCAGGCACCCCGAAACAGCTGGCTAGGCACCCTGAAACAGCTGGCCAGGCACCCCGAAACAGCTGGCCAGGCACCCCGAAACAACTGGCCAGACACTGCAAAACAACTGGCCAGGCACCCCGAAACAGCTGGCTATGCACCCCGAAACAGTTGGTCAGACACTGCAAAAGAGTTGGCCAGGCACCCCAAAACAGCTGGCCAGGCACCCCAAAACAGCTGGCCAGGCACCGCGAAACAGCTGGCCAGACACTGCAAAACAGCTGGCCAGGCACCCCAAAACAGCTGGCCAGACACTGCAAAACAACTGGCCAGGCACCCCAAAACAGCTGGCTAGGCACCCTGAAACAGCTGGCCACGCACTACAAAACAGCTGGCCAGGCACCCCAAAACAGCTGGCCAGGCACCCCAAAACAGCTGGCCAGACACTGCAAAACAGCTGGCCAGGCACCCCAAAACAGCTGGCCAGACACTGCAAAACAGCTGGCCAGACACCCCGAAACAGCTGGCTAGGCACCCCGAAACAGCTGGCTAGGCACCCTGAAACAGCTGGCCAGGCACCCCAAAACAGCTGGCCAGGCACCCCAAAACAGCTGGCTAGGCACCCCGAAACAGCTGGCTAGGCACCCCGAAACAGCTGGCTAGGCACCCTGAAACAGCTGGCCAGGCACCCCAAAACAGCTGGCCAGACACCCCGAAACAGCTGGCCAGGCACCCCAAAACAGCTGGCCAGGCACCCCAAAACAGCTGGCTAGGCACCCCGAAACAGCTGGCTAGGCACCCTGAAACAGCTGGCCAGACACTGCAAAACGGCTGGCCAGGCACCCCGAAACAGCTGCCTAGGCACCCTGAAACAGCTGGCCAGGTGTTACACTCGTGGGGTGGATTGTTTAAAGATAATGCACTCATGGAGCTGGGCTTGCAATGACGAGAAGCTGTGATTGTTTGGATGTATATTATGTGAAATTCCGGCCAGGCTGTGAAACCAGGTTTGCTCTTTTCTTTCTTCCTTCCCTTTCGACTTTATTTTTATTCTTTTGTTAAAAAACAAACAAAGATCTTCCTTATCGACCTTCTCCCTCCCACCGGAGCTCGACATAATTGAATAGAGAAATAACCTCTGGGAGAAAGAAAGGAGAGGCTTATAGGAGGAAGAAGAGAGTGTCGTGTCGGTGGAGAAAGGCGAAAACAAACGCAGCACGTACGGTCCAAGTTTGATGAGAAACTCGGCCTGTATGGGCATTTTGAGGATTTTATTAATCTCTGAGGGCTGCCTGTTTGAGGGACAGTCGGTGCAGGAGAGATTGGGGTGGAGGAGGGTTTTATCGGTGCACATGGGATCGTGAGGAAAAGTGAGAGAGGGAGCCGAAGCATTTTCTCCTCGTCAAGTACCTTCTGAGCCGACCGGAGGCAACGTGCGGCTTCATGGTCTTGCAGAAACTCCTCTGGGCAAGTCGTTCGGGGAGTTTGAGGACACCCACTGAGAAAGAGAAGAGTGGAGGGGAGGCGCCACCCTCGGGACACGTGGCTGGGGCGAGGCAGCCAGGACGCCACCTGAAACAGGCCTGAATTTCCCTCCTCCTCTCCCGGTTTTATTTTACCTTTTATTTTCTTTATATCCTGGTGATTATATCTTTGTTATTTTGCCTTCCCTCTCTCCCCTTTGGGGTTAGCTAGGGTTACCGAGTGGGTCGTTTAATTGTCTTGTCTGTTTTGTCTTGGCGCCTGTCTGTCCTTTAATTACTTCATCTTTGCCGCTGCATGTCAGCGGGATTTTCTTTTCCTTATGATTTATCTATTCCTTGGTGATATACCCTGTGTTTTTCTTGATTTTGAGTAAAGTATTTGCATTATTCCACTGTTTTGAATTTGCATTGCATTTCTGGATTGGCATACTGTGTGTGTTTTGAGGAGTGGGGGGGGGGGGGGGGGTGCAATATTGTGTCAGCATTTGGATGGTAAATTCGGTCGGTCACTTCTGACTGCTCATACGGCGCGGCCCGCCCACGGGGAACATATTGGCCTCCCGAGCACATCAATTGGGATCTCCGCTGCAATAGGCAGTACCTGAGCCCTTCACGCAGGGGCCAGGTCATAACAAGTTGTGCCAGGAGTGGGATGGTAGATCGTCTTAGGGAGGCAAAGATAAAGGAGGAGAGTATTGACATGGACAAATCCGAAGTTCAATTTGAGTAAAAGTGGGAAAGGGTAACTGAGTCCAGCCAGCTGGAGGGTGCTAAAACATTTTCTCCCGGCCGCCCATTCGATCACAGTTGCCCAAGAACCGGCAGTGGCAGCAAGTTGATGTCGCCCATGCCGAGGGACATCGGCCAGCAGTTGAGTTCCATAATGGCCATACTGGGGGTGAAAACTGGGAAAATGGATGCTCAGAGGGCTGAAATAAATGAGAAGATGGATGTTCAGAAAGCTGAAATAAATGAGAAGATGGATGCTCAAAGAGCTGAAATGACCGAGAAGATTGATGCTCAGAGGGCTGAGGCCAAAAACATGAAAGGACAGATGACTGGACTTAAGGAAGAAATGGAAACTCGTTTCCAAGTAATGGAGAAGAAGTTGGAAGGGATTAGGATAGATAAAATTAAAGAACAGAATACGTTGTGGATGGGGGACATATCGCAACCCGGGACTGCCTCCAAATCTGCTGTAGGGCTAAGCAGGCTTAATGCTTCCGTTCCCATGGGGATGATGGTGGGTAACGCATGCAGTCGAGACATCACAGGTGCCCCCTATAATGGGGAAGGAAACGTAGAGGCATATTTAGCACAATTTGAGTCCGTTGGCGGGTTGAACAGTTGGACAGTTGGTCAAAAGGTGGCTATGCTGGTAGCGTCATTGAGAGGAAGGGCATTGGGGATACTGAATGGCCGGCTAGAAGACCCACTGGGCTATGATTAAGTGGTGCAATGCCTCACAAGACGTTTCGGGACAGCACATCAGGTTGAGTTGGCATGGGTACAGCTCACACAGCGGAAGTGGCGACCCCCGGAGACGTTCCAGAATCTGGCGGGTGACATTGAATGCTTAGTAAAGCTGGTTTACCCGGAGGTGAAGGGACCGGGATTTGAAAATCTGGCTCGTGAGTATTTCATCGCAGCCATAGGTGGGGAATTGCAATCACAAGTTCATCGACAACGACCTCAGGGTCTGTATCATGCGGCGGCAATTGCTTCTGAATTGCGGATCATTAATACACAGCAGGCGCCCCATACGCAACGGGCAGTAATTCTTCAGGCACATCACCTAGGAACCGAAGAGGTGCAGACTCCCAAGCGGTATGAAGGACCGGCTGACGGTATTGAAAGGGGAGAAGGTCACGCCACCAAACAGGATATGCAGAGACTTCGTGAGGTGATACAGCAGGGTTTTGGGACCTTAGGGAAGCAACCTTGGGGGTGTGGGGGGGGGGGGACCACCAGGAAACAGGGTGTTCTCTGATCCACGGTGAAGGAACCCCACATGCTGGCGGTGCGGAATATGGGGCCATTTGCAATCGGAGTGTAGGTGGCACGGACGTAAACAGGAGTTCACAGGAGGAATGGGACCCAGACTGGATGTAAATGAAACATCCATGGCAGTCGCTCCGATAGGTGGGGGGGCCGGGGGGGGCATTGGGCCATATCGCAGAAGGGAGATCAGAGGCCCCAAGACGAGATGGATCTAGTCATTCGGGAAACCGGACGTAGCCAGTCGTGTGGGGCAACACCCGGCTGTGAATGGGGGAAGCCTCAGTCATGGTGCTTGGTTTGAGTGGAGTTGGGGAACAGCTACAGAATGTCGCAGTTTCTTGTACAGTAGAGGGGAAACAGATTCGAGCAATTATGGATACGGGGGAGAATGCAACCGTTGTACATCCGGACATGCTATGACACACAAGCCCTGGGAAAGCAGTTTAAGGAGGGAGACCTGGTGTGGGTGAGCAACATGAGGCGGCGGTGAGGGCTCTGTCGCAAGTTTGCCGATCATTGGCAGGATCCGTGTCTCGTGATGAAGCAAGAAAATGACGTAATTTATCGCGTGCGGCAAGGACAGCGAGTTGCGCCACGCGTCCTCCACCGGAACAGGCTGAGGGAATATAATGGGGACTCCATCCCTGAGTGGATAGGATTCGGCCAAAAGAAGTTGAGGAAGGGACCGAAAACCCACACTCCAAATAACTGTACCCCACCAAAGCATGACCCAGGGGATGGAATCGTAATAGCAATTTGTCTGGCCAAAGTGGCATGGGAAAACGCAATATTCAGCGTCCAGCTTATCTCTGCGACTATGACTTGACTTGAGAGGATGCGGGGATAGGTCTATCGGGAGGGGTTGTTGTCCTTGTTCCCCCCTTCCCTCCCCTAGATTCGGCGGAAACTACTTGCAATATTCCTCGTGGCGTTCCCCATCTTCGCCTCAAGCTTGGAAGAGAGAGTGGGGGAGGGGTGCAAGTTGGTTACCTGGCTTGCTGTCGCTTGAATCCTGTAAACCATCAGGACGCAACAGTTGTTTTTTTTGTTTATTATTATTTTTTCTTTTTTAAACTGTGCCATGCGACTATATTGTGATGGAGGACCATGGTCCCTATGTTTCGAATTTTGTGTAAGTATATGTTCTGTGTTCTAGGACTAAACAGGGGAAGTGTAGGGAACACGCATTTACTTAAATTTGATTATATAGTAGAGCCGGGACAGCTCTGGAAGAAGGATGGGAGCAGTGTTACACTTGTGGGGTGGATTATTTAATGATGGTACACTCATGGGGCTGGGATTACAATGACGAGAAGCTGTGATCGTTTGGGTGTATATTATGTGAAATTCCAGGCAGGCTGTGAATCCAGGTTTGCTCTTTTCTTTCTTCCTTCCCTTTTGACTTTATTTTTATTCTTTTGTGAAAAAACAAACAAAGATCTTCTTTATCAACCTTCTCCATCCCACCAGAGCTCTACATAATTGAATAGAGAAAGAACCTCTGTGAGAAAGAAAGAAGAGGATGAGAGGAGGAAGAAGAGTGCATCGTGTCGGTGGAGAAAGGTGAAAACGAACGCAGCACGTACGGTCTAAGTTTGATGAGAAACTCAGCCTGTGTGAGCTTTTTGAGGATTTGATTAATCTCTCTGAGGGCTGCCTGTTGGAGCGACAGTCGGTGCAGGAGAGATTGGGGTGGAGGAGGGTTTACTCGGTGCACGTGGGATTGTGAGGAAAAGTGGGAGAGGGAGCCGAAGCGTTTTCTCCTCATCAAGTACCGTCTGAGCCAACTGGAGGCAACGTGTGGCTTCATGGTCTTGCAGAAACTGCTCTGGGCAAGTTGTTCGTGGAGTTTGAGGACACCCACTGAGAAAGAGAAGAGAAGAGTGGAGTGGAGGCGCCCCCCTCGGGACACGTGGCTGGGGCGAGGCGGCCAGGACGCCAACTGAAACAGGCCTGAATTTCCCTCCTCCTCTCCTCCCCTCCCAGTTTTATTTTACCTTTTATTTTCTTTATATCCTGACAAATATTTCTTTGTTATTTTTCCTTCCCTCCCTCCCCTTTGGGATTAGCTAGGGATACCAGGTGGGTCGTTTAATTGTCTTGTCTGTTTTGTCTTGGCACCTGTCTGTCCTTTAATTACTTGATCTGTGCCGCTGCATATCAGCAGGATTTCTTTTCCTTACGATTTATCTATTCCTTGGTGATATACCCTGTGTTTTTCTTGATTTTGAGTAAAGTATTTGCATTTATTCCCCTGTTTTGAATTTGCATTGCATTTCTGGATTGGCATACTGTGTGTGTGTTGAAGAGTGGGGTGGTGGGGGGGGGGGGGGGGGTGTAAAATTGCATCAGCATTTGGATGGTAACTTCGTTCGGTCACTTCTGATTGCTCATACGCCGTGACCCGCCCACGGGGAACGTATTGGCCTCCCGAGCCCATCGATTGGGATCTCCAGAGAAATAGGCAGTACCCCGAGCCCTTCATGCAGGGGCCAGGTCGTAACACCAGGTACCCCGAAACAGTTTGCTCGGTTGAGGTTCGAAAAGGGGACAGGAATTTTGAATTTGTTCAGCGTGTTGGTGATTACTTGCCTACTTTTTGCAAAGGACAGTCTTTTGCAAAAAAAAAAAAAAAAAAACAGTCTTGTATCTTTAACATCCACTAACAAATAGGACTAACCCAAGTTAATGTTCATCTGAAGGATGGCGCACACATTAATGCATCGCCCTGCCTGTGAAACATCAGGATGACACTTTAAAGCCAGGTTCTAACCGAGACTGGCAAACTCAGAGAGGTGAGTGTGCATACTTCTCGGCTTTCGCATCATAGATGTAATTTTAAATTATTTGTGCCTTTCTTTATGCGTTTGTATGTTATTCCTTCAAGGTCGAACCGCAGCACCCAGAGGAGTAGAGGAAAAATGTTGTTCCTGGACCAACCCTATTTCTCCATTCACTTACATGTAAATTTTCCTCTCCCCCTCACTTTTCTTCATTTCCCCTTAACACCTCTATTCCTACCCCCCTTGGTCTTATGGACCTTTTACTGTTAATATCATTGATCATTGTTGTTCAGTCTCTAAACCACTCAAACATCGATCCTACAAATATTTGTTTATGCATAGGAAATAATTTAATTCTCTTACCACTCCCTTCACCATCTAATATATTAACAAAGAAGATGTTTGAGCTTGGTTCTTTATCAAGATATTTTAACTGAGCTAAAATAAAATGATAGACCTCCCTCAATGTTCTTGTTTGAGCGCCTCCAGTGCCACACACCATTTTAAAATTAAAGTATATATTTTCCTGGCAACCATCAAAGTTTTCCGTCCACTCAAAAATATTTCCATCTTTTTTACCAAACTCACCGGTATTTAAATTAATTCTCTTATTTGTTTTGTGAACTTTTTTACCAGTTGCCTTTTCAATTATACCTATTTGATATTTTTCACATTCGTTATGTTTTCCATTTATATACCAAGGTTGGTTTCTTCTCCACTCTTTGGTTTGGTTGATACTTGGTTCTATCATTTATATATTCATAAAAAAGGCGGCAGTAGCCCCCTAAAACCCCTAACCCCATTATCTTATCACTTATATATATATATCTTATTACTAATATATATCTTATCATTTATATCTTATCACTTATATATATCTTATCATTTATATATATCTTATCACTTATATTTCTTATCACATATATATTTTAACACTTATAACCATAAGGGAGACTATCGATTCCATTTTCTAAAATAAACCTCTTATCATCAAAAGCCCCCAATGCTTTCTTATTCACCTCTCTGAATATAATTGATGTTTATAACTTCTTATTGAATTAATCTTTCTGAACTCTTCTTTCTTTGTTGTTAAACAATTATAATAATTTTCAAAGTTTATTGTTTCTTTAATAACATTTTTCTTTACACCTTTTAACTTCTTATCAGTCTTTTCAACGTTATTCACAATGTATTTATAAGCATAGGCCTTTGACCTCAATCCCACAAATTCACTAATAACATTTCCTCCTAATTCATCCTTGAACTTTCCAATCACCTTTTTATTTTTAGAAGAGAACAACTCACTCTCTGGACTATAATTACTAGTATCATAGATATTAATGTCCTCTTTCATGTCTGAATAAACATCATCAGTATTAATTTTCAAAATAAAACTATCTGTATCCATATAAAGTAGATTAACATCATTTTGATATTTCTTCCTTAAGTTATTATAAAAGTAATCATACATTAATGACTTTGATAAATCAAGAATTGATGTTCCAATATAAATAGGTTTATCC